>NW_026733019.1:0-296883 GCF_028476545.2 Physella acuta | reverse complement strand
TGTAGTGATGTGAGGGTGATTGTGTGTAGTGAGTGGGAAAAAAACAACTTACCCCACACATGATTGTGTGTAGTGATGTGAGGGTGATTGTGTGTAGTGAGTGGGAAAAAGACAACTTACCCCACACATGATTGAGTGTAGTGATGTGAGGGTGATTGTGTGTAGTGAGTGGGAAAAAGACAACTTACCCCACACATGATTGAGTGTAGTGATGTGAGGGTGATTGTGTGTAGTGAGTGGGAAAAAGACAACTTACCCCACACATGATTGTGTGTAGTGAGTGGGAAAAAGACAACTTACCCCACACATGATTGAGTGTAGTGAGTGGGAAAAAGACAACTTACCCCACACATGATTGTGTGTAGTGAGTGGGAAAAAGACAACTTACCCCAACCATGATTGTGTGTAGTGAGTGGGAAAAAGACAACTTACCCCAAACATGACGGGATCTGAAGACACTGACGTCAGATAGCTTGACGGACGCCATACAACTCAAAAGTCAAAGGTCATCGGTCCGATGGTCAGTTGAGGAACCCCAAGTCTCGATGGTCAACTTGACATACCTGGATGGTCAACTTGACATACCTGGATGGTCAACTTGACATACATGGATGGTCAACTTGACATACCTGGATGGTCAACTTGACATTTTGTCGAAACGTCAGCCCAGTGCATTACATCTGGTGGTAAGGAATTGGTTGGTGACCACTTCTTGTGGTGGTGACTATTTTTTCTTGTGGTGATTAGTGGTGAGCACTTCCCTCTCAGCGGTCTGAGTGTGAAGACTCTCTGAAAAAAGAATCGAGTAAAAAATAACCAAAAGCATAACCCAGGTAGACACAATGTTGGTAATCGATTACTTGGTAATCGACTGTTAGGTAATCGATTATTCAGCAGACGTTTTTCAATCTTTAGCTAACGTCTGCTGCACAAGTCCAGACGTGAGGTGTAAACACAAGCCAGTGACCTCTTGGTCCTGCTGGTCTAACACAGTAGGTCTTTCAGTAGGGGGGGGGGGGGGGGGCAGGACTTCACGGGGTGGGGGGGTGGGACCAGGACTACACCGGGGGGGGGGCAAAGGGAGGTGGGGGCAGGGTGGGGTGATCTACCCTAGCACACCCCTCTAGCACGGCAAGAATCGGTGACGTCACACCCGAGCCAGTTAGACGGGATGTCAGAAGTTAAATTAGTCTGCTGCTAGGTACGGGTTTTGCCTGAGCACCGGCTCACCTCATTAGATTTGGCACCTTAAATAAAACAATTTTCTTTAATGAGGGGATTTTCTTCCCCTGCTCAAGGAGTAGGCCTAGCTAGGTGCTAAATCTTGTTGCTAGATCTAGCTAGGTGCTAAATCTTGTTGCTAGATCTAGCTAGGTGCTAAATTTTGTTGCTAGATCTAGCTAGGTGCTAAATCTTGTTGCTAGATCTAGCTAGGTGCTAAATCTTGTTGCTAGATCTAGCTAGGTGCTAAATCTTGTTGCTAGATCTAGCTAGGTGCTAAATTTTGTTGCTAGATCTAGCTAGTTGCTAAATCTTGTTAAAATAAACTTTGCCCAATTCAGGTACAATCAAGGGCCAAAGGTCATGCATAGCGTATAATTTATTCATAACCAATAGGCCAGTACAAAGTCCTGATATAAATCATTCGTTATTTTTTAGCACATTAACTTGTCAATAACAAAACTCGAGGATAACTACCATAACTACGATAACTACTAGGACCCTACGATAACTACTGGGAACCTACGATAACCAAACAACTAAAGGATGACTTAAACGATAACTAAACCATATTAGAAGGTTAATAAAGATAAACAAAAGGGACGCTACTCTAACTGTTTACATCACCTTCTATTAAATCAATAGCCCATCTGACCCATTCAGACCAGCCAGAACAAACGGAGGTCATTAAGTTTTGGGCGACCTTGTGGGGTCATTGCCGGACAACTGACGGGAATGCCGGTCAACCTAGGCGAATGCCGGCCAACTTAGAGGAATGCCGGTCAAGCTAAAGGAATGCCGGCCAGCAGGAATACCGGCCAACGTAAAGGATTGCTGGCCAACCTAGAGGAATACCGGCCAACCTAGATGATGCCTCCTAAGTTTACTTATCGCGCCGCTAATTCGCCAGACTCGCCATTCGCCTTTGTCTATCACAAGTAGGTCGAGACAATTTTTTTTCTAGCAAAACAAAATTTTCTTGTGAACTATTTTTAGAACACGGGTTGAGTCGAGCTAAAATTAGCATGACCTACTAACCCAAAACGTTTAAGATAACGACAGTTATTGAACTTCCGCTTGCTGCAGAACTAAAAACTCGACGGGCGGCAATTCGGCAACAAGCGAAATATGTGTTGGCAACGGTCACTTAGGTAGGATAAGTAGTGGTGGGTGGAGTTAGATATGGGTGGGTGGAGCTTAGATGTGGGTGGGTGGAGCTAAGATGTGGGTGTGTGGAGCTAAGATGTGGGTGGGTGGAGCTTAGATGTGGGTGGGTGGAGCTTAGATGTGGGTGGGTGGAGCTTAGATGTGGGTGGGTGGAGCTTAGATGTGGGTGGGTGGAGCTTAGATGTGGGTGGGTGAAGCTTAGATGTGGGTGGGTGGAGCTTAGATGTGGGTGGGTGGAGCTAGATGTGGGTGGGTGGAGCTAGATGTGGGTGGGTGGAGCTAGATGTGGGTGGGTGGAGCTAGATGCGTGTGGGTGGAGCTTAGATGTAGGTGGGTGGAGCTTAGATGAGGGTGGGTGGAGCTTAGATGTGGGTGGGTGGAGCTTAGATGTGGGTGGGTGGAGCTTAGATGTGGGTGGGTGGAGCTAGATGCGTGTGGGTGGAGCTAGATGCGTGTGGGTGGAGCTAGATGCGTGTGGGTGGAGCTTAGATGTAGGTGGGTGGAGCTTAGATGTGGGTGGGTGGAGCTTAGATGTGGGTGGGTGGAGCTTAGATGTGGGTGGGTGGAGCTTAGATGTGGGTGGGTGGAGCTAGATGCGTGTGGGTGGAGCTAGATGTGGGTGGGTGGAGCTAGATGTGGGTGGGTGGAGCTAGATGCGTGTGGGTGGAGCTTAGATGTGGGTGGGTGGCGCTTAGATGTGGGTGGGTGGAGCTTAGATGTGGGTGGGTGGAGCTTAGATGTGGGTGGGTGGAGCTAGATGCGTGTGGGTGGAGCTTAGATGTGGGTGGGTGGAGCTTAGATGTGGGTGGGTGGAGCTAGATGCGTGTGGGTGGAGCTAGATGTGGGTGGGTGGAGCTTAGGGTTTATCGGTGGTGCTAAAATTTTAACGAACAGCAGTTTAGTATTATCCGAAAGTATGTGGAGATTAAAGTAAACTGAGATTAGCTTTGAGTCGGATTATCCTAGAGTAGATTGAGATTAGCCCTACGTAGACCGAAATCAGCCTTGTAGTTTGAAATTAGCCAAAAAGATTAATGCTTTAATTCCACGATGATCTGCTAAAAGTATGACGTCAAAGCTTGACGTCTTCACTGTGCTGAAGGTATGACGTCAAAGTTTGACGTCTTCACTGTGCTGAAGGTATGACGTCAAAGTTTGACGTCTTCACTGTGTTGAAGGTATGACGTCTCTACTGTCTTTGTCTGCTGGGTTAGTCTGACCCCACTCTTTGCTATGTACAACCCCTCCACCAGCACCCCACCCCTCCACCAGCACCCCACCCCTCCACCAGCACCCCACCCCTCCACCAGCACCCCACCCCTCCACCAGCACCCCACCCCTCCACCAGCACCCCACCCCTCCACCAGCACCACACCCCTCCACCAGCACCCCACCCCTCCACCAACACCCCGCCCCTCCACCAGCACCCCACCCCTCCACCAGCACCCCACCCCCACCCAGCAACCCGTCCAACCCACACATCTTTAAATAACCCAAGCTTGTTTTAATTGATTATATTTAAAAAAAAACCATCTTGTAACACCATTAAAAACACGGATAGTAATTTAGGAATATTTGAACATGAAATGAATGAGGTTCTAATGCTAAAAATGTGATGCAGGTAATGAAAGGGAAATAACCGTCCTCATTAATTTCACTAACATTCTGATCAAATCATTAATTATTTTTTTGGTTTAATGAAAGTGCGTCATTTTTCTAAGCTTAATTAAAATGTGTGTTTAATGACCTGGGTGACCACCCGTTCAGGGTGTGCTCAGTCCCGCACGAGGGAGGTCAGCTTGTATTTCATAACGGACAGTCAATCGGGAGTCTTTTCTAGCCAATCAGATGGAAGCTAAAAGGTCAGGGGTAGGTTATATAAATATACAGATGTATATAAAGATATATATATATATATATATATATATATATATATATATATATATATATATATATATATATATATTAGTTTCTACACTAATGGCTGTGATGAAATATTGTCTCATCTTAACAAATCCCAACTTGTACATGAACAAAGACGGTATTCAAATGTCAACAGTATAATAACCTAATTAGTATCGACTACAACCGTCTTAATTAATGCTGGATTAAGTTAAATGTCAAGGTATGTCATCAATGCGTCTGCGCTGAAAGATGTCATTGAATGTCACGTTCTCTTGACTAAATGACTAGACTAGACGGCCAGCATAAACTTGACTCAACTAGACGGTCAACATTAACTTGACTGAATGACTCAACTAGACGGCCAGCATAAACTTGACTCAACTAGACGGCCAGCATTAACTTGACTCAACTAGACGGCCAGCATTAACTTGACTGAATGACTGAATTAGACGGCCAGCATTAACTTGACTCAACTAGACGGCCAGCATTAACTTGACTCAACTAGACGGCCAGCATTAACTTGACTGAATGACTGAATTAGACGGCCAGCATTAACTTGACTCAACTAGACGGCCAGCATTAACTTGACTGAATGACTGAATTAGACGGCCAGCATTAACTTGACTCAACTAGACGGCCAGCTTACGCCATACACTATACCGTATCTGATTGGTTGAGTCTAGTCTCGACTTGATGGTGACAATAGTATGACAGTGGCATGTGACAGTGACATGTGACAGTGACAGTTGAAAGGCAGTGACATGTAAGCATAGATGACATTGACATATGACAGTGACAAGTGACAGTGTAATACTAGCACATGACAAGTGTCTTGTAACAATGGCTTTTGTCATAGGCACGTGACAGTGGCATTTGACTGTGGAATAAAAAATGATGCCATTTTGTTTCTATTAACAAAAACTGCATGGTGGGGGGGGGGGGGTGCCCTGGGGGACTCTACGCTCAAATTTAGTAATGGAAGAATTGGGTTAGAGTGATGGCCCCTGCATGATTCGTTGGCTGCAGCTAGAGGTGGTCGGCTATCAAACTTCAGCTAGAGTTGATGCCACGGCTAAGGACGGACGGACAAATAGACGGACGGACAAATAGACGGGCGGACAAATAGACGGACGGACAAATAGACGGACGGACAAATAGACGGACGGACAAATAGACGGACGGACAAATAGACGGACGGACAAATAGACGGACGGACAAATAGACGGGCGGACAAATAGACGGGCGGACGAATAGACGGGCGGACAAATGGTCGGACGGACAAATGGTCGGACGGACAAATAGACGGACGGACAAATAGACGGGCGGACAAATAGACGGACGGACAAATAGACGGACGGACAAATGGTCGGACGGACAAATAGACGGACGGACAAATAGACGGACGGACAAATAGACGGACGGACGAATAGACGGGCGGACAAATGGTCGGACGGACAAATGGTCGGACGGACAAATGGTCGGACGGACAAATGGTCGGACGGACAAATGGTCGGACGGACAAATGGTCGCAGTTAGTCAGGGTGGGTGTAGAGCGTATAGTAAAAAAAAAATGGATGGGACGGAAGAGGGGAGTGAGGAGTAGGGTGGATGGGGGGGGAGCAATAGTATATGTGAGATCAGGTTAAAATGTTTTATTTCACTATGTGACCCGTATCGTGAACTCTGACCTGAAGACTTCTGGGCAGAAGTCGTGTATGTAGAGATGTCTCGACATAGCACAAATATTGCGAACGACCTTGAAGCGTCATCAAGGTGACGTTACAAGCGTGACGGTCAGTTAGTGACGTCACATCGGCCGTGACGTGACGAATAGCGTGTTAGGCTGCGTTTACACTATACGTCGGCAGACCGAATTTTTTCATCTGACGTCAGGTGTTGTCCAATCTGCCGAAGAGGGGTGCGCCCCAGCGGTTACACTGTAGCCCGCCAGAACGTATGTCTGACTACCGGCAGGCATTGTTTTCAAAACAAAAATGGACGACCAAATGAAGATTCATTTTTTAGCAGAAAACATGCTTCTCAAGATTTTATTACTAAACGAAAAGGAATGGGTTAATCCTATATTTGCTGAAAGAGAAAAATGTGGCGAATTTCACACTTTGTTTCCAAAACTGCTGGAGCAGCCCCAGAAATTCTACGAGTACTTTAGAATGAACAGGGACACGTTTGAGTACATACTCAACAATATTAGGCCGTACATAGAAAAACAGAGTAGCTTCAGGAAATGCATTTCTCCAGAGGAACGCCTGGCGGTGACATTGAGGCAAGTGTCTGTAGTACTGTTAATACACTAAATACCATAGTTTACAGATGTGTTCTATACATTAAAAAAGCAATAACTAAGCTTTAAATTAGGTTGGAATGTCCTAGTAGTGGGGAGTAGATCAATACAGTCATGACCTGCTTTTAGTGTTTAATTTGATTAATTTCTTTTCCAGATACCTATCAACTGGATTAGCCTTCAGATCTTTGGCCTTTTCATATCGAATCGCCCACTCAACTATTGCCAAGATTATTTATGAGACCTGTGATGCTATATGGAACTGCTTCACTGAAAAGCATATGCCAGTACCAACAGCAGTAATGCTTGAGCAATGTGCCAAGGACTATGAAGATTTATGGAATTTCCCAAACTGTGTTGGTTCCATTGATGGGAAGCATGTTCGAATTAAATGTCCTAAATTATCAGGTTCAAAATACTTTAATTATAAAACTTTTCACTCACTCATCCTTCAAGGATTGGTAGATGCTAGATATAAATTTTTAAGTGTAGACTTTGGAGCATATGGAAGGCAAAGTGACAGTGGTGTTTTTATAGAGTCAAATCTCTATAAACAGATAGAAATGGGTTTGTTTCCTTTCCCTCAAGCAAGACAATTACCTGGGACCACTTTTAATCTTCCTTATGTTATACTAGGAGATCAAGGATATCCTTTAAAGGATTACCTAATGCGCCCCTACAGCTCAGGTCCAGCAACAGTTCCACATGATGTTGAAGTTTACAATTATAGGCATAGTAGAGCCAGACGTACAGTAGAATTAGAATGTGCATTTGGAATACTAGTTGCTAAAAGGAGATGTCTAAAGACAGAGTTACAAGTTGATCCAAAGCACATAGACAAACTAGTCACTGCTGTTTGCTTGTTGCACAATATCATTATAGATAAAGAGGGAATTAATGAAACTATGATGCAGAATATAAATTTGGAGATTGTTACCAGTGCAGCAGAGTGTGTTAAATCAAAACGCTATAACAGAGCTGGTAGAGAAGCTTACAATATTAGAGATCAGTTCAAAGCATATTTCAATGCTGAAGGAGCTGTACACTTCCAATATGATAAACTAAATACTTACACTATCTAAAATATTATAAAACAATTTTAAGTTTTGATGCCACTGGTATTTAATTGAAATAAACTTCTTTGGTTGTAATGCTACTGTTGTTTATATTTTATTTATATTTGGCATACATAAAAATATAGAGACCATTGGTCAAGTTACCAATATATATATATATTCTTGCTTGTCAGACCTTCTAGCTAGCATTGAATTCTTATTAGGTAACATCCTTCAACACACCTTTCAATCCATCAATTTACCATTAAAAGAAAATAAGTTTAAGACTGCATTTGAAGATGTCTTAAATAAAATAAAAAGAAATTTATTAACACATTTAATTTTTATACAGCCATAACAAAAAATCAAGTAATTAATTTAATAAGCTTTAATAATTAATGAACAATACATGATTTCAGACCAGTATTATTTATCAAAATAACAAATAGGGTCTTAAACTTCTGATGGATTATATGTACCCACACATTTATTACTTTTGAATGAAACTATTATTTTTACCATGAGGATAAAAATTAGTAGAGTTAAGAATACAGTATGATGAGAACATAGTTAAATCTATAGCAATTATTAATTAGTTAGTAGTCTACAGGTACTACTATTAGATAATAATTTACATTGACTACATGGTTAAGGCTACAACTACAAGTAATAGTTAAAAGAACATCAGCCTTACTACAAGCTAGTAGTGAAAAACTGGATATCAGTAGAATCACAAATTCACCATAAACAAACTTGAAAGTAATGATTTCAAAGTGATAAATAATAGCAAAAATAAGTCCATGAATAAAAATAAATAATACAGTTTCTAGCAATACCCGTATAACAAAATCACAAGATCAAATGTACTGTTTTGAAACAACACTGATGATTCAGTTGAAATAAAACAAATTAGTAGCATTATTGCATACTTGAAATACTTTTATATAATTAGACTCAATAACCAATAACATGTTTGTAATTTCAAATAAATAACATTAGTCAAGAATAAAGAAGACTATGTAATAACAGATAACATACAAAGTTCTTAATCATTACACATTGCCCATTCACAGTCTGCATCATCAATTGAGTCAAAAATAACTTGTTGTATCTTCATCCTTGTTAACAAGCTCACTCTTTTAGGCATATCTTCAAAAAATGGTAATAAACTCATCAGGAAATGGTAGTTATCATCATTCTTGATCTCCTGTTTGTCATTAATCTTTTCAATTTGTTCTAATTTCTTTTTCTCTAATGTTATCAACTGATTAATGGCGTCAGCTTTGTCTACCTTTCTTTTGCATTGTAGCTTTGGTTTTTCAATTGGCAGAACTATTTCTGGATCTCGCACAGCAGCTTCGTCCAGTGAGTCAGAATTGTTGAAATTTATTTCAGCCACAATAGTTTCACTAAATTCAGAACTTGATGTAGATGGAAAACTGCTTTGCATTGGTCTAGAAACAAAAACATCATTTAAAAATGCTAATTGATTTATGTATTTCCATGGTACTTTAGTGTTAGCTGCTGCACTTCCAGTTACTTTTTTTATGTTCTTTGTGTGCTCTTTCCTAAAGGTGTCTCGTAAATTTTGCCATTTAGCTTTTGCTTGTGACACTGAAATATACAAACAAAACAATTTAGATTATATGCTTTTAACTTCCATTTAACATATTTATTTCTGAATTCAGACGCCATTCTTTCTACAGGCTGATAATTAAATGTTTACATAAGCTAATGGCTAATTTAATAATTAAATAAAACAGTCATCTTTGATATTTAATATTTAGTAGCTATGCTAATCAGTAAAAATTAAATAGTAGACTAGATTTTAAAAAGTATTATATAGTCCCTAATTAATAGATTATTTATTATTTATTAAGCCTACTTATGTGAATTTTAGTTTTGGTAGAATTTAGTAAAAAGAAACAAGTTGCTTGGCCAAAGTACTAAAATAGTAAAATGACTACAGTATAAATAAAGCAGTGTGTTGTTGTGTAGATCTAGATAGGCCAGTACACTAGTATGAGCAAATAGAGGTCTAAGGAATGTGTGTAGCAAAGTTTAATCTTATAATGAGCTTGGCAGCTAGATCTAGATTTCTAGGGTAGATTTCCTAAACCCCTAATGATAGATTAGATTTCTAGAATCTAGATCTAGAACAAAAAATGTTCAACTATAGTAGTTAAATAGTTAACTAAATAGTTAACTAGATCTAAATCTAGTAGATCTAGATTAGATCTAGAATCTAGTAAAAGTGGGGCTAAGCCGCTAAAGTCTAGAATCTAGATCTAGAATCTAGTAGTTAAGCAGTTAACTGTTAGAGTCTAAGTAATAAGTAAAAAAAGTATAGAATCACATCACAACAATGACTTAATTTGTTACTTAACTTGTACATCCGAGTTCATCAGCTATTTCAGACCATAATTTTTTCGAGATGTCTCTATTGTGGTAGCATGGGTTCGATGTATCCCATAGTGGCGTTCTCTCTTGAACTAGTAAAATAAGCTTCTCCGTGTCAAGTACCACAACAACGTTATTTGTACTGAAGCCCTCCATTTTCTTTTTTTGTTTATCCCTGCCAGATAAATTTTCATCAGAATGTGTTTTCCGTCAGAACAGAAACAAAATTTTAAGTTCATCATCAGGTGCCTGAAGACTCGGACGATGAGTTCGGATCTAGTGTAACCAACAGTACTGGATTATACTTTTTGTTTGCTTTCCAGTTGTTCGGCCTTGTTGCCAGAAACAGAAATTCGGTCTGCCGACGTGTAGTGTAAACGCAGCCTTATGTACCACTTGATGTAAGTTATTCTGTGACTGTGACAACATTGGGTACTTGACTTAAGTCAACTGACTGCCCTACCAGTATCTGACTGAGACACCCCGGGTGGAGGTCTGCTGACAGGGAACGCCAGAGATCGTCTGCTCTCCCCACCCCCACCCCCACCCCCACCCCCAACCTGTTCAACATCCAGCTGATTAATTTTAATTATTTGTTTACCAGCAGACACAGGTAGCAAGGTCAAGGTCGTATGACTCATCACTCGTTCATTTCCGGCAGTCTATCGTGACGTCATGAATTTGGAGGGGGGGGGGGAGAAATAATTTTTTTTTTTAGCTAGAGGATTTTGTAGGCATTCGTTTATAAAATAAAAAAAACCCACTCTAAACGATTGTCAAAACCAAATCACGTGACACACCATTGTCAAAACCAAATCACGTGACACACCATTGTCAAAACTAAATCACGTGACACACCATTGTCAAAACTAAATCACGTGACACACCATTGTCAAAACTAAATCACGTGACACACCATTGTCAAAACCAAATCACGTGACACACCATTGTCAAAACTAAATCACGTGACACACCATTGTCAAAACCAAATCACGTGACACACCATTGTCAAAACTAAATCACGTGACACACCATTGTCAAAACTAAATCACGTGCTACAGATATGGCCACTGCCGGTTACAACATTTGAACTCCGGTAAACTGAAACTCTTCTAGAAAATTCTATTTCCCGTCGTATTGGGTTTTCATGTCGCGTCATGGGGGTAATACTTTGTGCAGAACTTCCTTACCTAAATCCATCCCTCAACATCTAAGCCACACCACCCCCCTTCTCTACCGGCTGAGCTCACTTCTCTGCCGGCAAAGCTCACTTCTCTGCCGGCTAAGCTCACTTCTCTGCCGGCTAGGATACTTACCCGTCTCGTGCGATCTTGACGGACAATAATTATTTTAAAGATAATGTGATTCAGATCTCACTGGCTAGTCTCCCCTGCATATCTGATCGTTTGGGGTGGGGTGGGGGAGGGGGTGGGGGAGGGGGTGGGGTGGGGTGGAGACGAAATTTTCAAATTGATTGAAAAAAGTTGGTGTTGTGGCGCGGGACAGGTGCTTTGGTAATGGTGTGTGGGTTGGTGTGTGGGTTGGTGTGTGGGGTGATGTTTTGGTTGGTGTGAGGGTTGATGTGTGGGGTGATGTGTGGGTTGGTGTGTGTGTTGGTGTGTGGGTTGGTGTGAGGGTTGGTGTGTGGGTTGGTGTGTGGGTTGGTGTGTGGGGTGATGTGTGGGTTGGTGTGTGGGTTGGTGTGTGGGGTGATGTTTTGGTTGGTGTGAGGGTTGATGTGTGGGGTGATGTGTGGGTTGGTGTGTGTGTTGGTGTGTGGGTTGGTGTGAGGGTTGGTGTGTGGGTTGGTGTGTGGGGTGATGTGTGGGTTGGTGTGTGTGTTGGTGTGTGGGTTGGTGTGAGGGTTGGTGTGAGGGTTGGTGTGAGGGTTGGTGTGTGGGTTGGTGTGTGGGGTGATGTGTGGGTTGGTGTGTGGGTTGGTGTGTGGGGTGATGTTTTGGTTGGTGTGAGGGTTGATGTGTGGGGTGATGTGTGGGTTGGTGTGTGTGTTGGTGTGTGGGTTGGTGTGTGGGGTGATGTGTGTGTTGGTGTGTGGGGTGATGTGTGGGTTGGTGTGTGGGTTGGTGTGTGGGGTGATGTGTGGGTTGGTGTGTGGGTTGGTGTGTGGGGTGATGTGTGGGTTGGTGTGTGGGTTGGTGTGTGGGGTGATGTGTGGGTTGGTGTGTAGGTTGGTGTGTGGGGTGATGTGTGGGTTGGTGTGAGGGTTGATGTGTGGGGTGATGTGTGGGTTGGTGTGTGTGTTGGTGTGTAGGGTGATGTGTGGGTTGGTGTGTGGGTTGGTGTGTGGGGTGATGTGTGGGTTGGTGTGTGGGTTGGTGTGTGGGTTGGTGTGTGGGGTGATGTGTGTGTTGGTGTGTGGGTTGGTGTGTGGGGTGATGTGTGGGTTGGTGTGTGGGTTGGTGTGTGGGGTGATGTGTGGGTTGGTGTGTGGGTTGGTGTGTGGGTTGGTGTGAGGGTTGGTGTGTGGGGTGATGTGTGGGTTGGTGTGTGGGTTGGTGTGTGGGGTGATGTGTGGGTTGGTGTGCGGGTTAGTGTGTGGGGTGATGTGTGGGTTGGTGTGTGGGGTGATGTGTGGGCCGGTGTGTGGGTTGGTGTTTGGGCCGGTGTGTGGGGTGATGTGCGGGCCCGTTAGTGGGGTGATGTGTGGGCCGGTGTGTGGGGTGATGTGTGGGCCGGTGTGTGGGGTGATGTGTGGGCCGGTGTGTGGGTTGGTGTTTGGGCCGGTGTGTGGGGTTATGTGCGGGCCCGTTAGTGGGGTGATGTGTGGGCCGGTGTGTGGGGGTGATGTGTGGGCCGGTGTGTGGGGTGATGTGTGGGCCGGTGTGTGGGTTGGTGTTTGGGCCGGTGTGTGGGGTGATGTGTGGGCCGGTGTGTGGGTTGGTGTGTGGTGTGGGATGTAGAGTTGGGTGTGGGGCGGTGTGTGTGGTGGTGTGTGTGGTGATGTGTGTGGTGGTGTGTGGAGCTGGGTGTGTGGAGTGAGGTGTGGGGCTGGGGTGTAGTATGTACGTTTCGATCATGTTTGTAATACTCTGATTTAGTTTTGACGACGTAATGGCTGGGTGTTATTCAGCCATTGGGGTCGGTGTGTGGGATTCTGGGGTCGGTGTGTGGGATTCTGGGGTCGGTGTGTGGGGTTCTGGGGTCGGTGTGTGGGATTCTGGGGTCGGTGTGTGGGATTCTGGGGTCGGTGTGTGGGATTCTGGGGTCGGTGTGTGGGATTCTGGGGTCGGTGTGTGGGATTCTGGGGTCGGTGTGTGGG
Organism: Physella acuta; assembly: GCF_028476545.2. NCBI lineage: Eukaryota > Metazoa > Mollusca > Gastropoda > Physidae > Physella > Physella acuta. The sequence goes on along the minus strand of NW_026733019.1, from coordinate 283,553 downwards.
ATTCTGGAGTCGGTGTGTGGGATTCTGGGGTCGGTGTGTGGGATTCTGGGGTCGGTGTGTGGGATTCTGGGGTGGGATTCGGGGGTACGTGGTCAAAAACATGTGTGTGAGCGAGTCGTGTGTATCAACAGTTTAGTGTGTGTATCAACAGTTATGTGTGTGTGTATCAACAGTTGTGTGTGTATCAACTGTTGTGTGTGTGTGTGTGTGTATCAACAGTTATGTGTGTGTGTATCAACAGTTGTGTGTGTATCAACTGTTGTGTGTGTGTGTATCAACAGTTGTGTGTGTGTGTATCAACAGTTGAGTGTGTGTGTGTGTATCAACTGTTGTGTGTGTGTATCAACAGTTGTGTGTGTGTATCAACAGTTGAGTGTGTGTGTGTATCAACAGTTGAGTGTGTGTGTGTATCAACAGTTGAGTGTGTGTATCAACAGTTGAGTGTGTGTGTGTATCAACTGTTGTGTGTGTGTGTATAAACAGTTTTGTGTGTATCAACAGTTGTGTTTGTATTCAACAGTTGCGTGTTTGCATCTCCTCACAAGCTGAAATCTCCGATCAATCAATATGTTAGCATGCCGGCACTCTGCTGGAGAGGCCGCGTCAAATAGTTTTTCCCCCGGGTGCTGTTGGTGGTCCCCCGGGTGCTGTTGGTGGTCCCCCCTCCACCCCGCCCCGCCACCCCGCCCCTCCACCCCGCCCCGCCACCCTGCTACGCCCCTGGTGTGTGGCGGGACGTGGCCGTCCAAACGGCTGTAACCTGGCCGTCTGGACGGCTGTATGGAGTTGTGATTGGGGCAGGAAGTGGTGCGAGGGAACATTTGACAAACCAAGCTGTGACCTTGTCTGAACCGGAAGCTGACGTCACCAACAACAAGGTTTTCCCATCCAATCAAATAAGCCGACACGTGACCAACATTCCGCCAATCAGAGCAGTCTCTTCAGGGGGTTTTCTTTACTGATCTATTAATAGTAACAGCAAGACAGACAAGGGGTATTTAACTCTTGCTAACTGAGTTATCGTTTTTAGTTGCTCTCTACAGAAATGATCTCTCAACCTCGTACATTAACAGGGGCGGTAAATCGTGGCCTTAAAACAATCGTTTGACTATTTAATTTGGTCCAATGAAAATGTGAGCCAACAGTAGCTTTAGGTATCGTTTAATAATTTGGTCCAATGAAAATGTGAGCCAACAGTAGCTTTAGATATCGTTTAACTATTTGGTCCAATGAAAATGTGAGCCAGCAGTAGCTTTAGATATCGTTTAACAATTTGGTCCAATGAAAACGTGAGCCAACAGTAGCTTTAGGTATCGTTTAACTATTTGGTCCAATGAAAATGTGAGCCAACAGTAGCTTTAGGTATCGTTTAATAATTTGGTCCAATGAAAATGTGAGCCAACAGTAGCTTTAGATATCGTTTAACTATTTGGTCCAATGAAAATGTGAGCCAGCAGTAGCTTTAGATATCGTTTAACAATTTGGTCCAATGAAAACGTGAGCCAACAGTAGCTTTAGATATCGTTTAACTATTTGGTCCAATGAAAATGTGAGCCAACAGTAGCTTTAGGTATCGTTTAACTATTTGGTCCAATGAAAATGTGAGCCAACAGTAGCTTTAGGTATCGTTTAACTATTTGGTCCAATGAAAATGTGAGCCAACAGTAGCTTTAGGTATCGTTTAACTATTTGGTCCAATGAAAATGTGAGCCAACAGTAGCTTTAGATATCGTTTAACTATTTGGTCCAATGAAAATGTGAGCCAACAGTAGCTTTAGATATCGTTTAACTATTTGGTCCAATGAAAATGTGAGCCAACAGTAGCTTTAGATATCGTTTAACTATTTGGTCCAATGAAAATGTGAGCCAACAGTAGCTTTAGATATCGTTTAACTATTTGGTCCAATGAAAATGTGAGCCAACAGTAGCTTTAGATATCGTTTAACTATTTGGTCCAATGAAAATGTGAGCCAACAGTAGCTTTAGATATCGTTTAACTATTTGGTCCAATGAAAATGTGAGCCAACAGTAGCTTTAGATATCGTTTAACTATTTGGTCCAATGAAAATGTGAGCCAACAGTAGCTTTAGATATCGTTTAACAGACGAAGGTTTTGTCTCCCCTTGCAGAACTTTCTTTTAGAACCGGAAGTGACCGGAGAAATTGTGTGTGAGAGACACTCCAGTGCTGTCGCAGAATTTCCTGCCCAGTAATGTCCCTTGTCGGAACAAGAATAGTTGTCGCCCCTGGTCGATAAATTAAGTTTCGGACCCAGACGCACCACGTGACCGTGTCAACTTCCGGTGCGCAGAACACGGAACCAGCAGACGGCCTGTGGCGCACTTTAAGCTCTGCTGGTGTGTGGGGGGGGGGAGCTCGACTACTGTCACGTGACCAGTGGAGGTTTGGGCCTGATCACGTGACCAGTGGAGGTTTGGGCCTGATCACGTGATTACTTGGTTTGGGCCTAGGCTCTATCTTGACGCTGGTGATACTTACAGCTCTCAGTTTGAAGCGGGAGTGATCTCCCCTTAACTTACTTACAGCTCTCAGTTTGAAGCGGGAGTGATCTCCCCTTAACTTACTTACAGCTCTCAGTTTGAAGCGGGAGTGATCTCCCCTTAACTTACTTACAGCTCTCAGTTTGAAGCGGGAGTGATCTCCCCTAAACTTTCTTACAGCTCTCAGTTTGAAGCGGGAGTGATCTCCCCTTAACTTACTTACAGCTCTCAGTTTGAAGCGGGAGTGATCTCCCCTTAACTTACTTACAGCTCTCAGTTTGAAGCGGGAGTGATCTCTTCTTAACTTACTTACAGCTCTCAGTTTGAAGCGGGAGTGATCTCCCCTTAACTTACCTACAGCTCTCAGTTTGAAGCGGGAGTGATCTCCCCTTAACTTACCTACAGCTCTCAGTTTGAAGCGGGAGTGATCTCCCCTTAACTTTCTTACAGCTCTCAGTTTGAAGCGGGAGTGATCTCCCCTAAACTTTCTCGTAGATTACATTTTTTTTAAATAGAAAAGAATCACTTAGCAAAAGAAAAGTGCACCAAATAACCGCAAACAATTGTGTGTAGACTATGATAGTGAAGGAATTAGTACTTTATAAAGGAAACATTGATTACTTTTTAAAAGCTTGATTAGAAGTCTAATTAAGTCACAGTGTATTGTGTCGAGTCTTGGCCTACGTGAAAAATGTGAAAGGAATCGGTCCTTTTGTAGTGATCATATTTTGAGAAATCGGTAATGACGTAAAGTACTACTTCCTGTCTACGAAAATTATTCAAAATTTGAAAGAATCAAGAGAACACTATCTCATACCTATGTATCAAATTTTGGCAACCTGAAACAAGAGTAGAATAAGTACCACTTCCTGTTGTCTGGTAATCGCTGAAAAGTTGACAGAAAACAACAAATTTGATAAAATACTTGTGTATGGAATTTCGTCAACCCAACTGTAACGGCACTAAAGACTCCAACTCTAAAGACTTCATCTCTAAAGACTCCATCTCTAAAGACTCCAACTCTAAAGACTCCAACTCTAAAGACTCCAACTCTAAAGACTCCAACTCTAAAGACTCCAACTCTAAAGACTCCAACTCTAAAGACTCCAACTCTAAAGACTCCAACTCTAAAGACTCCAACTCTAAAGACTCCAACTCTAAAGACTCCAACTCTAAAGACTCCAACTCTAAAGACTCCAACTCTAAAGACTCCAACTCTAAGACTCCAGCACTAAAGACTCCAACTCTAAAGACTCCAACTCTAAAGACTCCAACTCTACAGACTCCAACTCTAAAGACTCCAACTCTAAAGACTCCAACTCTAAAGACTCCAACTCTAAAGACTCCAACTCTAAAGACTCCAACTCTAAAGACTCCAACTCTAAAGACTCCAACTCTAAAGACTCCAACTCTAAAGACTCCAACTCTAAAGACTCCAACTCTAAGACTCCAGCACTAAAGACTCCAACTCTAAAGACTCCAACTCTACAGACTCCAACTCTACAGACTCCAACTCTAAAGACTCCAGCTCTAAAGACTCCAGCACTGAAGACTTCTGCTGTAACGGTCACTCTAGAGCCCTTGGTGTCCATATCGAGTGCCCTCTTTTGTCCGGCGCCATTTTGTCGCGACTAACAGAGTCGGTGACGCCGCCATTACAGTCAGCCATGTAAGAGAGGGGCGGGTAACTTCTGAATTGTTACAACCATCAAGTCAAGCTGATGCGGGGGGGGGGGGGGGGGAAGAAAAAAATGGCGCTGAGATTAAAATAGAAATATAAGAACGATTAAATGGTCCGCACCTCCACCCCCACCCAGCACCTCAACCCCCCCCCCCCACCCACCCTCCCCCACCCCATTAGTGTTACCCCGTGTTTTATAGCCAGCCCCAAGCGGTGTGAGGGGTGCTAGTTTCTGCTGTATGTTTTCTCGTACGTTCTCAAGAAATCGTTCTAGTTCTTGAACGCGTCACATCCATCTGGGTTATTTAACTAAACGGTATACATTCACTTCAAAACATACGTATCTTTTCACGTCTAAATAACGCCGCCATGTTGGGCTTATTTTGATGACCTACTTAGATTCGGCAATTCTAAATATAGCATGCCCACATTTCATACAGTTAACAATTTTCGACATATTTTAGTCCAAGAATTTACGGCCCTTCTGGTAAGGCTCAGCTGGGATAGATCGGGGCGGCGGGGGGGGGGGGGGGGGGGGGGGGGGCTGTTTTAAACATTTTGGGAAAACGTGAAATATTTGAAGTATTTTGACACGATATGAAATATTTGAAGTATTTTGACACGATATGAAATATTTGAAGTATTTTGACAAGATATAAAATGTTTGAAGTATTTTGGGAAGGTGTGCAACTGGAGTATTTTGACAAGATGAGTTTTCGAGTTTGTATTTTAGCGCGTGTTGCACAGTTTCTGAATTGGGGTATTTTCTAATTGGAGCTTAATTTCCCGAGCAGATATTGAGACATTTGTTCAGACAAAGACGTGATGATTAATGCTGGTTTGTGTGTGTGTGGTACATGCATTAGAGTTTTACAGTCTGGAAGAGAGCAGTTTGCCCAGATTAATGTTCTTAGATTTTCCACTTACTCCAAGATTTTGGGTTTTCTACCTACTCTAGACTTTGGGCTTTATCCGAGGACATAGTCTAAATATCTGAGGATTGGAAAATCCAAAGTCTTGACTAGGATTGGATTCAGATATATTTAGGCTCTGCCCTCAGATACTTAGGCTCTGTCCTCAGATATTTAGACTCTGTCCTCAGATATTTAGGCTCTTTCCTCAGATACTTAGACTCCGTACAACCTTCAGGTTACAAAGCGACGCCAAAAGATGTTCTCCCCAGGCACAATGCCATTAGCCGTACCCACCTGGGTTGTAATTAATATTCGACTTCAAACAGGCCGCAGGTCTTTCATCTATTGTGTGACAATGACGTCAGACCACGTGACACATTAGCTCGCTAATGCACACACTCAGGGGTCGGGGGTCATAAATGTGGGGGGGGGGGGCGTCTGCAATGTGGGGGGCGTCTGCAATGTGGGGGGGGGGGGTAGGGCGTCATGTGTTAAGTGTGGGGGGGGGGGGGTCGTCTTGTCTGTAATGTGGGGGGGGGGGGGGTCTTGTCTGCAATGTGGGGGGTAGGGCGTCTTGTCTGTAATGTGGGGGGTAGGGCGTCTTGTCTTGTGGGGGGTAGGGCGTCTTGTCTTGTGGGGGTAGGGCGTCTTGTCTGCAATGTGGGAGGTAGGGCGTCATGTGTTAAATGTGGGGGGCGTCTTGTCTGCAATGTGGGGGGGGGTAGGCTGGGGATGAGGGTTAGGGTAAAGGTAGGCTAGGTATTGGGATGGAGTGGGCTGGCGACAGGGGGGTGGGGCATGTGCCGGGGGTGAGGGTGTATAAGGAGCTTGATGAGTTAGTGGGGGGGGGGGGGTTGTGAGGTGGTTTTGTGAGGGGTCCCTGCCTGTCTCTACCTGTATTATCTTTCAATCTTGAAATATCTTTAAATCTTAGAATATCTTTAAATCTTGGAATATCTTTAAATCTTAGAATATCTTTAAATCTTGGAATATCTTTCAATCTTGGAATATCTTTAAATCTTAGAATATCTTTAAATCTTAGAATATCTTTAAATCTTGGAATATCTTTAAATCTTAGAATATCTTTAAATCTTAGAATATCTTTAAATCTTAGAATATCTTTAAATCTTGGAATATCTTTCAATCTTGGAATATCTTTAAATCTTGGAATATCTTTAAATCTTAGAATATCTTTAAATCTTGGAATATCTTTAAATCTTAGAATATCTTTAAATCTTGGAATATCTTTCAATTTTGGAATATATGTAATACTCAATCATGGAATATCTTTACCACTCAACTCAGAAGAAAAAAATGTTATTACTTTTTGCATTCAAAACTTGAAGGGGCTGTGATTTCCAATCCACTTTTTTTTACAAGTCGAAGCCAAGATTTTTTAAATTGTCAATTCACTCAGAGAATGTGGGCTAAAGGCGGTGGGCTATAGACACATTTTTACAGTGGATGTATACTGGGATTATTTGTGTGACCAGGTAGCCTGAGGTAAGACAGACTTCAGTAGCCTGAGGTAAGACAGACTTCAGTAGCCTGAGGTAAGACAGACTTCAGTAACCAGTAAAGTTTGGGTAGCCTGAAATAGTAGCCGACATCGTTGAGTCAAGTTAATTCAAGTCACCGTTAAAACAATTTGATCTAAGTCACCGTTAAGTCAAGTTGATTCAAGTCACCGTTAAGTCAAGTTGACCTCACCAATGAAAGTCCAGTCCACTAGCCGGTTCACTGCCGGCTCAGTCCCAACGAGTTGACTGCCGGCTCAGTTACAGCCGGCTGTCAAGAACGTATGCGATATTAATTTCTCACGTCTGGTGCAGACATGTTGTCGATTGGTTGGCCCGAGTCACGTGACCAGTACTCTAGCCCGAGTCACGTGACCAGTACTCGAGTCATGTGACCAGTACTCGAGTCACGTGACCAGTACTCTAACGGCGGATTGGTCAGTCCGAGTCACGTGACCAGTACTCTAGCCCGAGTCACGTGACCAGTACTCTAACGGCGGATTGGTCAGTCCGAGTCACGTGGGTGAGCACTGCATCCACTCTGTTCTCCCAGCAGACGCCAAACTGTTTCTAAATGAGACGTTTGCTTCAAACAAACTCACGCCTCAGATTACAGAAGGACTTTCCACGTCATTACCCGGGGGGGGGGGGGGTATTTGACTGGACGTAGGACACGGAGGGGGGGGGGGGGTCTTTGACTGGACGTAGGACACGGAGGGGGGGGGGTCTTTGACTGGACGTAGGACACGGAGGGGGGGGGGGGGTCTTTGACTGGACGTAGGACACGGAGGGGGGGGTCTTTGACTGGACTTATTCTACTAGGCGGTATCGTTTGCATATTGGTCGTCACCGACACCCCGGTGTGAAGAGACGCTGATCGATGCCACGGAATCGAGTATTGTTTTTAACTGGCGGTAAACAGACTCGATTATTTGTTTAAACTCGTGTTTCCGGATTGGGCAATATTTGTCGTGTGCTGGCGAGTAGCGCGTGAGTACCGGCAGACGACACTCTCGCACACAGCCACCTTTCACTTGTTATCTCCACACCAACGTGTTGCCCCGTGCGGGGGTCAAGGGGCGCTGGCTCTATTTATGGCGCCCGTCTCAATGTTTGCCCCTCTCTTAAGGAGGCGGGCTGGGGGGCGGGGGCGTGGGGAGGGGGGCAATCAGGGAAGACGCTACGCTGATAGGAGAAGCCATTATTTTTGGATCTAAAACGATTTCTTTCCTGACATAACGGAGATTTCATGGCAACTAATGAATACTTCACTTCACCGCGTTTTTTTGTTTACCGCGGTCTGCGCGCTCAGGCTCTACTGGCTCATTCTTGGGGTAGTTATGTCAATTTTAGACAGACATCTGTAGACAGATATTTGTAGACAGATATTTGTAGACAGATATTTGTAGACAGATATTTGTAGACAGACATTTGTAGACAGATATTTGTAGACAGATATTTGTAGACAGATATTTGTAGACAGATATTTGTAGACAGATATTGGTAGACAGATATTAATAGATATATATTTGAAGACAGACTTTTGTAGATAGACAATTGGTGTGGCCACACTAATTGACACCTGACCACGCCCACACACGACTGACACCTTACCACGCCCACACATGACTGACACCTGACCACGCCCACACTGACACCTGACCACGCCCACACATAACTGACACCTGACCACGCCCACACATAACTGACACCTGACCACGCCCACACATAACTGACACCTGACCACGCCCACACTGACACCTGACCACGCCCACACATAACTGACACCTGACCACGCCCACACATAACTGACACCTGACCACGCCCACACTGACACCTGACCACGCCCACACTGACACCTGACCACGCCCACACATAACTGACACCTGACCACGCCCACACTGACACCTGACCACGCCCACACATAACTGACACCTGACCACGCCCACACATAACTGACACCTGACCACGCCCACACATAACTGACACCTGACCACGCCCACACACGACTGACACCTGACCACGCCCACACACGACTGACACCTGACCACGCCCACACACGACTGACACCTGACCACGCCCACACATAACTGACACCTGACCACGCCCACACATGACGCAAGAAAAAACTTTTGACCTTTTAAATGGCGGATAAAGATTGAGTAGTTAGACATGGCAAAAAGTTAATGACGTCAAACAAAGACAACCATACATACAAAGACGAGACACAAACCACAATGACACTGGATGACGTCAAACAACAGAGTCAGAAAACTTCATGTGACGTCACGTCCCCTCAGTGTCACGTGACTTTCCCCTCTGACCTTTCTGTCGTCGCCCTAATGGTGGCGCCTGACTAATGCAGGGGAAACAACCTAAAGACGGGGAGCTAACTCTGCCCCTGTCGGAGTTTGAAAAGCGACCAGTACAGAATGGTAGAGGGACGACAGCAGACTTGACGGCCCCACCAGAGCCAACAGGGCCGGGCCCGGAGCCGCAGACAGGAGCACTTTGAAGTTTCGTCCCTTTAAACCTCGCCCGTCGCGGTGCCGGAACTTGATGTCACACGGCGCTAATGGTACCGTCAGAGGGAAGTCCCTCGCCGACATCGGCAAGTTCCGTACTGTGGTCGGGAAGTTCCGTACTGTGGTCGGGAAATTCCGTACGATATAGAGTACAATACGTTGAACGAACGGGAAAACCCAAAACATCAGCAACAAACAGCGTCCAACTCGGGGTAAGAGACGAAACGTTAACAGACAGGTTTAAAGCACTGGGTAGAGCGTTAGTGTTAGAGTTAGTGCCAGCATTTGACGTATACAAATTGAAGTGTCACACTGCCATAAGGCGCGTGACATGTGACACTGCCATATGGCGCGTGATACTGGCACTAAACCAACCAGAACAAGCAGAGAACGAGTGAATTTTCTGAAGCACTATCGTGACGTCACTACGTCACTACCGTTATCGTGATGTCACTATCGTGACGGAGCGATAAAAGAGCCTTAAGCGGGGTCAGCAAGTGTCGTCACTAAAAGCCCCGACCCCAGCCAAATGGTATAGCCCCGACCCCACTCTAGTACATGGCCCAGCCCCGACCCCACCCAAGTAGATGGTATAGCCCCGACCCCACCCAAGTAGATGTCACAGCCCCGACCCCACCCAAGTGGTACAGCCCCGACCCCACCCAAGTAGATGGTATAGCCCCGACCCCACCCAAGTGGTACAGCCCCGACCCCACCCAAGTAGATGGTACAGCCCGACCCCACCCAAGTAGATGGTACAGCCCGACCCCACCCAAGTGGTACAGCCCGACCCCACCCAAGTAGATGGTACAGCCCGACCCCACCCAAGTGGTACAGCCCGACCCCACCCAAGTGGTACAGCCCGACCCCACCCAAGTGGTACAGCCCGACCCCACCCAAGTGGTACAGCCCGACCCCACCCAAGTGGTACAGCCCGACCCCACCCAAGTGGTACAGCCCGACCCCACCCAAGTGGTACAGCCCGACCCCACCCACCCAAGTGGTACAGCCCGACCCCACCCAAGTGGTACAGCCCGACCCCACCCAAGTGGTACAGCCCGACCCCACCCAAGTGGTACAGCCCGACCCCACCCAAGTGGTACAGCCCGACCCCATCCAAGTGGTACAGCCCGACCCCACCCAAGTGGTACAGCCCGACCCCATCCAAGTGGTACAGCCCGACCCCACCCAAGTGGTACAGCCCCGACCCCACCCAAGTGGTACAGCCCGACCCCACCCAAGTGGTACAGCCCCGACCCCACCCAAGTGGTACAGCCCGACCCCACCCAAGTGGTACAGCCCGACCCCACCCAAGTGGTACAGCCCGACCCCACCCAAGTAGATGGTATAGCCCCGACCCCACCCAAGTGGTACAGCCCGACCCCACCCAAGTGGTACAGCCCGACCCCACCCACCCAAGTGGTACAGCCCCGACCCCACCCAAGTGGTACAGCCCGACCCCACCCAAGTGGTACAGCCCGACCCCACCCAAGTGGTACAGCCCGACCCCACCCACCCAAGTGGTACAGCCCGACCCCACCCAAGTGGTACAGCCCGACCCCACCCAAGTGGTACAGCCCGACCCCACCCAAGTAGATGGTACAGCCCGACCCCACCCAAGTGGTACAGCCCCGACCCCACCCAAGTGGTACAGCCCGGCCCCACCCAAGTAGATGGTACAGCCCGACCCCACCCAAGTGGTACAGCCCGACCCCACCCACCCAAGTGGTACAGCCCGACCCCACCCAAGTGGTACAGCCCGACCCCACCCACCCAAGTGGTACAGCCCGACCCCACCCAAGTAGATGGTACAGCCCGACCCCACCCAAGTGGTACAGCCCGACCCCACCCAAGTGGTACAGCCCGACCCCACCCAAGTAGGTGGTACAACCCCGACCCCACCCAAGTAGATGGTATAGCCCCACCATTTTTATCACCTCCACCCCCAACTCCCCGTCCGAGTATATAGCCATGACGTCACGCTGACCATAAAAACGTTGTCTGAGTGGCCGACGATACAGCCGTGTTTACAATGGCGGTTATCACGTGACCAGACTCTAGGTGCACCCAATGACCTCTTTCTCTAGTTTGGCCACTGCAAACTGATATGACTTCTGAAAAAAAGTAGCTTGTAGCAGGTAGCCTGTAGCAGGTAGCCTGTGGCAGGTAGCCTGTGGCAGGTAGTCTATAGCAGGTAGCAGGTAGCCTGTAGCATGTAGCAGATAGCCTGTAGCAGGTAGCCTGTAGCAGATAGCCTGTAGCAGGTAGCCTGTGGCAGGTAGTCTGTAGCAGGTAGTCTGTAGCAGGTAGCAGGTAGCCTGTAGCATGTAGCCTGTAGCATGTAGCCTGTAGCAGATAGCCTGTAGCAGGTAGTCTGTAGCAGGTAGCCTGTAGCAGGTAGCCTGTAGCAGGTAGCCTGTAGCGGGTAGCCTGTAGCAGGTAGCGGGTAGCCTGTAGCAGGTAGCCCTGTGGCAGGTAGCCTGAGGCAGGTAGTCTGTAGCAGGTAGCAGAATGCACTTACATTATTTGTTGAAAACGAAAAATGTTCAGTGGCAGGTGAGCAGAGGTCACTCGAGGTCATTTGAGGTCACGCCCGTCAAGTAGATCCAGCCAAACTCCACTAATTAGGTCATCACATTTGCTAATTCTCCACCTCACGTGACTGACCCGTTGCCCAACCCCACACACGTGACTCCCGTAAGGAATGTCCACATGAATCTGACCCCGTTAAGGAAAGTTTTCTTAAAAGTGGTGCCGTCAACAAACCTACCTCCCCCCCCCAACCCCCCCCCCCCCCCCCCCCCCACCCCTCCCCCTTGCACTTTTTACCAAGATAAAAAAAATCAATTTGAACTTGGATAAAAATAAAATGATCAAGTAAAAAACGAACTTTAGCGGTTCATTACAGGAGTTGTTGGCGGATTCAAAACCAAACAAAGGGACAGAACCGTTCATTAAGGGGCGCAACTCAAATAATAGTTGTCGAGATTATTTCTTGTTCTTTTCTCCTAAACAAACGCGGGAAAAATCTAAATTTAGAAACGTGAGTGAACAGAAGACCAGGTAAAAGAAATCGATTTTATCGTCTGCCAAATGGAAGAAACATCTTTTCTTGTTCGACAAATTTATCTTGCGCAAAATGGAAGAAACATCTTTTCTTGTTCGACAAATTTATCTTGCGCAAAATGGAAGAAACATCTTTTCTTGTTCGACAAATTTATCTTGCGCAAAATGGAAGAAACATCTTTTCTTGTTCGACAAATTTATCTTGCGCAAAATGGAAGAAACATCTTTTCTTGTTCGACAAATTTATCTTGCGCAAAATGGAAGAAACATCTTTTCTTGTTCGCCTCCAATAGAAATTGATCCTAAACTTTTGGAATGTGGATGTGAGTTGGTTCGACTTGAGAGTTTGATTAGCTGGCAGGTGACGCCTGCCACACTACCCACAGGATGACGTCACTAACTACAATGTGACGTCACTAACTACAATGTGACGTCACTAACCACAGGATGACGTCACTACCCACAGGATGACGTCACTACCCACTAAAACATTTTGAAACCATCAAGTATTCGCTCTAAAAAAAATGTTCGAAAATATTTGTCACACACACAGACACACACACATGAGACATAGCTGTTGAAACACTTCATAAGGAAAGACGTCACACACACACAACTGATAACACACACACTACACACCTGATAAACACAGCTGTGTACGGTACCCATCACTTTGATGTGTCTACTCACAAATGATTTCATTAATCCTGTATCATTCCTGTTTCTCCCAGGTAATTACCTAATTAATTAATTAATGAGCGCGCGCACTTGACGCCCCGCCGTGACTTGTGCAAGATGGCCGACATTTTTCTCTAATCAAGTCTGGGGCCTCACTTCCGGGCAGCTGATGCCGGCACAGCTGCCGGTTGTTGCCGGCTTCGTGCGCTAATTACCGTGCGACATCAAAAAGGAAAAACTTTGACCGGAAAATTTTTGTTGTTGTATTTTAGGTCGGTTACAAGGTGGCCATTTTTAGGCCGGTTACAAGGTGGCCATTTTAAGCCGGTTACAAGGTGGCCATTTTTAGGCCGGTTACAAGGTGGCCATTTTTAGGCCGGTTACAAGGTGGCCATTTTTAGGCCGGTTACAAGGTGGCCATTTTTAGGCCGGTTACAAGGTGGCCATTTTTAGGCCGGTTACAAGGTGGTTATTTTTAGGTCGGTTACAATGAGGCCATTTTAGGACGGTTACCTGTGGGCGACTTCGATTACCTGTGGGCGACTTCGATTACCTGTGGGCGACTTCGATTACCTGTGGGCGACATCGATTACCTGTGGGCGACTTCGATTACCTGTGGGCGACTTCGATTACCTGTGGGCGACTTCGATTACCTGTGGGCGACTTCGATTACCTGTGGGCGACTTCGATTACCTGTGGGCGACATCGATTACCTGTGGGCGACTTCGATTACCTGTGGGCGACTTCGATTACCTGTGGGCGACTTCGATTACCTGTGGGCGACTGTTTGCCCGACGCGAACCACCATGAGCACCAGACGCTCCACGGGGGGGGGGGGGGGGGGGAAGGGAGGGACGCAGCCCTACACCCCGTCAGCCAGTGACGTCAGTGGCACCATTGTGGCAGCGTCAGAAGTTCTCAGACCAAAGCCCATCAGCTGACCGCAGCCTTACAGCTTCGTGTCACGTGATCATTGAAACGTGTTAATTTTAGAACCTCGACGGCAGCTTTTAATTAGGTGTAGACAGAGGGAAAAAAATGAGAAATTAGACGACAGGGGGTTGACGTCTTGAGGCGTGGGTCAACTGGGGCGTGGGTCAACGTGGGTCAACTGAGGCGTGGGTCAGCTGAGGCGGCACTTTGTGAAAGGTCACTGGCAGCACGAGTCATCGGCCAACAAAAATCGTGGCCATTTTAAGACATGACCCACAAAAGTAGTTGGCCACGAGAATGAAGGCATCCAGTGACAAGGGGGGGGGGGGGGGACACGCCTGTTAATGCCATCAATTTTCAAACAGTAAACCCTAACCCCCCCCCCCCCCCGACCATGGGTCGTGTTACACAGGACGCCAGTATCGCCGTCAGTGTGTCGGTTAATTCTGTCATGTGTGGAATCCTTTCAGTGAAATAGGGTACAACATCAGTCTACAGCAACATTAAACATCGTCCCACAGACACACAACATTGTCCAACATACCCCACATCCACCACACACACCCCACATCCACCACACACCACATCCACCACACACACCCCACATCCACCACACACACCCCACATCCATCACACACCACATCCACCACACACACCCCACATCCATCACACACCACATCCACCACACACACCCCACATCCATCACACACCACATCCACCACACACACCCCACATCCATCACACACCACATCCACCACACACACCCCACATCCATCACACACCACATCCACCACACACACCCCACATCCATCACACACCACATCCACCACACACCCCACAAACACCCCACATCCACCACACACCCCATATCCACCCCACATCCACCACACACCACCACATCCACCCTACATCCACCCCACACCACCACATCCACCCCACATCCACCACACACACCCACATCTACCACACACACTCCACATCCACCACACACATCCCACGTCCACCACACACCCCACAACCACCACAAGCCACATCCACCACAACCACCACATCCACCACACACACCCCACGTCCACCACACACCCCACAACCACCACACACCACATCCACCACACACCACATCCACCACACACACCACCACATCCACCACACACACATACCCCACATCCACCACACACGCCTTCCACACTTACACCACACACCCCACAACCACCACACCCCACATCCACCACACACACCACATCCACCACACACCCCAACCACCACACACACACCACATCCACCATACACACCACATCCACCACACACCCCACATCCACCACACACCCCACAACCACCACATCCACCACATCCACCCCACATCCACCACACACCACTCATCCACCAAACAACCATCCTCTACGCCCCCCCCCCCCTCCAACCCCGCATGCACTTTAAACTTCTATTTTTAGTTGAGCGTTTAGTTGAGTCAACTACAGCCGTCCAGTCCGGAGCGACCGTCCATCGGCGTAGATTATTCATGAGCGCGAGAGAGCGGCCCGAGAGATTGTATTGATTTGTTCGGCTACTGGCCAAAAATTCCGTTACAAAAATCAGCACGATTAAACTCATCGATAATACAAATATTGCCTCGGATACAGCGATTAATTCAGAATATTTGATTTGTCCGTCCCTTGGCTCCGTGTCCTGTCCACGGCTCCGTGTCCTGTCCACGGCTCCGTGTCCTGTCCACGGCTCCGTGTCCTGTCCTATCCACGGCTCCGTGTCCTGTCCACGGCTCCGTGTCCTGTCCTGTCCACGGCTCCGTGTCCTGTCCTGTCCACGGCTCCGTGTCCTGTCCTGTCCACGGCTCCGTGTCCTGTCCTGTCCACGGCTCCGTGTCCTGTCCACGGCTCCGTGTCCTGTCCACGGCTCAGTGTCCTGTCCTGTCCACGGCTCCGTGTCCTGTCCTGTCCACGGCTCCGTGTCCTGTCCACGGTTGTATGTCGTTGTCTAGCTGTACTGCGGATGTCGCTACCTAGTTGTACCGTTAACACACACACACACACATACCTGAGCTGAAACGGTTCTCAAGTTATCACCCCCCCCCCTCTACATGTTTAAACACACACAGACAAAAAGACAGGATTGAAACACTGAATAAACGTCCAACTTGACCAAAATCTCGATTTAGATTTTTGCATCATTTGTATTCCTTATACGATGGTGTGAGGAGGTGTGAGGAGGTGTGAGGAGGTGTAAAAAGGCAAAAACTCTCAACATCTAATTTTATAACAATACTATCTCTATAGGCTACTCTGTCTATAGGCTACTCTATAGGCTACTCTGTCTATAGGCTACTCTGTCTATAGGCTACTCTGTCTATAGGCTACTCTGTCTATAGGCTACTCTGTCTATAGGCTACTCTGTCTATAGGCTACTCTGTCTATAGGCTACTCTGTCTATAGGCTACTCTATAGGCTACTCTGTCTATAGGCTACTCTGTCTATAGGCTACTCTGTCTATAGGCTACTCTGTCTATAGGCTACTCTGTCTATAGGCTACTCTATAGGCTACTCTGTCTATAGGCTACTCTGTCTATAGGCTACTCTGTCTATAGGCTACTCTGTCTATAGGCTACTCTGTCTATAGGCTACTCTGTCTATAGGCTACTCTATAGGCTACTCTGTCTATAGGCTACTCTGTCTATAGGCTACTCTGTCTATAGGCTACTCTGTCTATAGGCTACTCTATAGGCTACTCTGTCTATAGGCTACTCTGTCTATAGGCTACTCTGTCTATAGGCTACTCTGTCTATAGGCTACTCTGTCTATAGGCTACTCTATAGGCTACTCTGTCTATAGGCTACTCTGTCTATAGGCTACTCTGTCTATAGGCTACTCTGTCTATAGGCTACTCTGTCTATAGGCTACTCTATAGGCTACTCTGTCTATAGGCTACTCTGTCTATAGGCTACTCTGTCTATGGGATACTCTGTCTATAGGCTACTCTGTCTATAGGCTACTCTGTCTATAGGCTACTCTGTCTATAGGCTACTCTGTCTATAGGCTACTCTGTCTATAGGCTACTCTGTCTATAGGCTACTCTGTCTATAGGCTACTCTGTCTATAGGCTACTCTGTCTATAGGCTACTCTGTCTATAGGCTACTCTATAGGCTACTCTGTCTATAGGCTACTCTGTCTATAGGCTACTCTGTCTATAGGCTACTCTATAGGCTACTCTGTCTATAGGCTACTCTGTCTATAGGCTACTCTATAGGCTACTCTGTCTATAGGCTACTCTGTCTATAGGCTACTCTGTCTATAGGCTACTCTGTCTATAGGCTACTCTGTCTATAGGCTACTCTATAGGCTACTCTGTCTATAGGCTACTCTGTCTATAGGCTACTCTGTCTATGGGATACTCTGTCTATAGGCTACTCTGTCTATAGGCTACTCTGTCTATAGGCTACTCTGTCTATAGGCTACTCTGTCTATAGGCTACTCTGTCTATAGGCTACTCTATAGGCTACTCTGTCTATAGGCTACTCTATAGGCTACTCTGTCTATAGGCTACTCTGTCTATAGGCTACTCTGTCTATAGGCTACTCTGTCTATAGGCTACTCTGTCTATAGGCTACTCTGTCTATAGGCTACTCTATAGGCTACTCTGTCTATAGGCTACTCTATAGGCTACTCTGTCTATAGGCTACTCTGTCTATAGGCTACTCTGTCTATAGGCTACTCTGTCTATAGGCTACTCTGTCTATAGGCTACTCTGTCTATAGGCTACTCTATAGGCTACTCTGTCTATAGGCTACTCTATAGGCTACTCTGTCTATAGGCTACTCTGTCTATAGGCTACTCTGTCTATAGGCTACTCTGTCTATAGGCTACTCTGTCTATAGGCTACTCTATAGGCTACTCTGTCTATAGGCTACTCTATAGGCTACTCTGTCTATAGGCTACTCTGTCTATAGGCTACTCTATAGGCTACTCTGTCTATAGGCTACTCTATAGGCTACTCTGTCTATAGGCTACTCTGTCTATAGGCTACTCTGTCTATAGGCTACTCTGTCTATAGGCTACTCTGTCTATAGGCTACTCTATAGGCTACTCTGTCTATAGGCTTGTCTATAGGCTACTCTGTCTATAGGCTACTCTGTCTATAGGCTACTCTGTCTATAGGCTACTCTGTCTATAGGCTACTCTATAGGCTACTCTGTCTATAGGCTACTCTATAGGCTACTCTGTCTATAGGCTACTCTGTCTATAGGCTACTCTGTCTATAGGCTACTCTGTCTATAGGCTACTCTGTCTATAGGCTACTCTGTCTATAGGCTACTCTATAGGCTACTCTGTCTATAGGCTACTCTATAGGCTACTCTGTCTATAGGCTACTCTGTCTATAGGCTACTCTGTCTATAGGCTACTCTGTCTATAGGCTACTCTGTCTATAGGCTACTCTGTCTATAGGCTACTCTGTCTATAGGCTACTCTGTCTATAGGCTACTCTATAGGCTACTCTGTCTATAGGCTACTCTGTCTATAGGCTACTCTGTCTAAAGGCTACTCTGTATACGAAAATGTAAAGAAATATTGCATGAAACTTCATATCCTCGAATGAAAGTGTGTGTGTGGGGGGGGGGGGGTGATAACTGGCTCATTACGATGATTGAGGCGATGATTGAGGCGATGATTGAGGCGATGATTGAGACGATGATTGAGGCGATGATTGAGGCGATGATTGAGGCGATGATTGAGGCGATGATTGAGGCGATGATTGAGACGATGATTGAGGCGATGATTGAGGCGATGATTGAGGCGATGATTGAGGCGATGATTGAGGCGATGATTGAGGCGATGATTGAGGCGATGATTGAGGCGATGATTGAGGCGATGATTGAGGCGATGATTGAGGCGATGATTGAGGCGATGATTGAGGCGATGACTGAGGCGATGATTGAGGCGATGATTGAGGCGATGATTGAGACGATGATTGAGGCGATGATTGAGGCGATGATTGAGGCGATGATTGAGACGATGATTGAGGCGATGATTGAGGCGATGATTGAGGCGATGATTGAGGCGATGATTGAGACGATGATTGAGGCGATGATTGAGGCGATGATTGAGGCGATGATTGAGGCGATGATTGAGGCGATGATTGAGGCGATGATTGAGGCGATGATTGAGGCGATGATTGAGGCGATGATTGAGGCGATGATTGAGACGATGATTGAGGCGATGATTGAGACGATGATTGAGGCGATGATTGAGGCGATGATTGAGGCGATGATTGAGGCGATGATTGAGACGATGATTGAGGCGATGATTGAGGCGATGATTGAGGCGATGATTGAGGCGATGATTGAGGCGATGACTGAGGCGATGACTGAGGCGATGATTGAGGCGATGATTGAGGCGATGATTGAGGCGATGATTGAGGCGATGATTGAGACGATGATTGAGGCGATGATTGAGGCGATGATTGAGGCGATGATTGAGGCGATGATTGAGGCGATGATTGAGGCGATGATTGAGACGATGATTGAGGCGATGATTGAGACGATGATTGAGGCGATGATTGAGACGATGATTGAGGCGATGATTGAGGCGATGATTGAGACGATGATTGAGGCGATGATTGAGGCGATGATTGAGGCGATGATTGAGACGATGATTGAGGCGATGATTGAGGCGATGATTGAGGCGATGATTGAGGCGATGATTGAGACGATGATTGAGGCGATGATTGAGGCGATGATTGAGGCGATGATTGAGGCGATGATTGAGGCGATGATTGAGACGATGATTGAGGCGATGATTGAGGCGATGATTGAGGCGATGATTGAGGCGATGATTGAGGCGATGATTGAGACGATGATTGAGGCGATGATTGAGGCGATGATTGAGGCGATGATTGAGGCGATGATTGTTTGTAAATTAATATATGGGATCGGGTGATTAAGAGGCTCCACGTGTATTGAATTTTTTTGTAATGATTGGTTATCGATCTACTGCCTATAGATTAATTCTGGCTATTAGTGACGTCAGCATTGATGACGCGGACTTGATCAAATCTATTGGAGGTGTGTGTGTGTGTGGGAGGGGGGGGGGGCTAGTCGAGGGATAGAGCGCTCACCTGCTAACCAATGGGGGGATGGTTAGACGGTTGGACCATCACGTGATGGAAGGATGGCTTACAGCAGACGTGAAGATAGCTCAGTGCCGTGAGACTAGAGGACAGCGTCCTCCCCCCCCCCCCCGAGTTCATCTCTCTAGCACAGTGCCATAACAAACTGGTCAACTCTACTTTACCTACCCTTAACACAGCTTGATACTACATTTGACATGGAAGACGTACCAGCTTCATCGTCTGCTAACTGCGGTTGCCAAAACGAGATCTAATCCACCCCCCTCCTCTCCTACGCGAGATTTCACTCCTTCGTGACACCTCCCCCCCTCCTCCTCCTCCTACCCCCTACAATATAAAACTCGGCTCGCCCTAACAGCTGAGAGAAAATGATCCATTCTTAAATTGAGAAGGCATTTTGGAATCGTATGGGGCCCCAATTGGATGTCTGGGCCCGCCCCACACCAACCCAACGGACCGTGTCATGCGTCGTCCACCCTGAGACAACCCGCCTGATTGCGTCATCAAGATGTGTGTTCTTGCCCACCCAGCCGACCAATCAGGGGAGACTAGCTTTCTGCTCCGTCCGGCCCTAATCGAGCGCTAATTTTAGCTCTCGCGGGCAGCGCGTTTTCACAGGAAACTCTCCAATCTTTGTTAAACATGGCGAGCGTGGCTCTCCCCTAATCCTAACCCAAATGTTTAAATCGATAATCTATCAACGTTCTATCTTCAACTGGCCACAACATAATTCCGCTGGCTTTCAGCGTTTTCAGCAAGCTACACTTTGAAATCACAGATCTCGTTTCAACCTTGACCTTCGACCTCTGTACAAGCCTATCCAAAGAGTTGTTTTAAATTATGACGTCATCTCTGTTTTTAGTGCATAATTTTATGTTTGAAAATAAAGATGGGTACGTCTAACTCTACAGATGGGAACGTCTAACTCTACAGATGGGTACGTCTAACTCTACAGATGGGTACGTCTAATTCTACAGATGGGCACGTCTAATTCTACAGATGGGTACGTCTAAAGGGTACGCCCAACACGGCCGTGATGACGCGTGTGTATAGAACTGCCTACTAATTAGGTCCAAATTTTAATTAATCATAAAAAATTAATTAGGCATCCCATTAAGTCAAATTTAATGTCATAATGCATTGTGTTCATGTCTTGACCCAGGTACAAATTACGAACCGTATCTGTCAGTTAGAAGTGTCCGAATTTTCGCTCCGGCGTTTCGATCTAGACGGACAGACTGACGATAGACAGAGAAAGTGAGTGTAATAAAAACTTGTAAAAATGGGCAGATAATTAGGTCGATGATCCAATCAGCAAGGTGAGATGTTAAGGTAGGTGCTAAGGTAGGTCCTGAGGTAGGTGCTGAGGTAGGTGCTGAGGTAGGTGTTGAGGTAGGTGCTGAGGTAGGTGTTGAGGTAGCTGCTGAGGTAGGTGCTGAGGTAGGTTATTGTTCGTTCTTAATTATAGTGTTGAAAGGGATTCCCTCCAACACAATTAAGTATACGTGTCAACTGGTTATGTGCATAGAAGCCACTGACTCAGATTTCAGTGTGCTTTTCTTTTTGGATTTGCATAGCCTTTGTCCATCCAAGAACAAACTACAAGGCAGCAGTTGTTTGATTTTGGAGTTGTCTCTCCTAGAAGAGTTGTTGTCCCCAACTATCGAGCCTCATCAGCAACCATGAGCTTAACCGACTCGACCACGCCGATTCCGTTAAAATTCATAATCTCAGCTCTGATAAAAAACATGATTATTTTTATAGACAACACCTGCGCTAATTTATGTATGTGGTGTTGTACTGAAGTGTGTGGTGTTAAGATATGTGGTGTGGTGTTTAGATGTGGTGTGGTGTTTAGATGTGTGGTATGGTGTTTAGATGTGGTGTGGTGTTTAGATGTGTGGTGAGGTGTTTAGATATGTGGTGTGGTGTTTAGAAGTGTGGTGTGGTGTTTAGATGTGGTGTGGTGTTTAGATGTGGTGTGGTGTTTAGATGTGTGGTGTGGTGTTTAGATGGGGTGTGGGTTTTTTTAAATGTGGTGTGGTGTTTAGATGTGGTGTGGTGTTTAGATGTGGTGTGGTGTTTAGATGTGGTGTGGTGTTTAGAAGTGTGGTGTGGTGTTTAGATGTGTGGTAGGGTGTTTAGAAGTGTGGTGTTTAGATATGTGGTGTAAAATTGTTTTTCAAAATGTTTGGAAGTCGGAATGTTCGGTTGCTACTGTAATAGGCGGAATAAACGAGGGGGGGGGGGGGAGACTGTAGCTACCTACATAGAAGAGGGGTGGGGGGGAGACTGTAGCTACCTACATAGAAGAGGGGGGGGGGAGGGAGACTGTAGCTACCTACATAGAAGAGGGGGGGAGGAAGACTGTAGCTACCTACATAGAAGAGGGGGGGGGAGACTGTAGCTACCTACATAGAAGAGGGGGGGAGGGAGACTGTAGCTACCTACATAGAAGAGGGGGGGGGGAGGGAGACTGTAGCTACCTACATAGAAGAGGGGGGGGAGGGAGACTGTAGCTACCTACATAGAAGAGGGGGGGGAGACTGTAGCTACCTACATAGAAGAGGGGGGGGGGGAGACTGTAGCTACCTACATAGAAGAGGGGTGGGGGTGGTTGCCACTTCCGGGTCTTACCCAGCAGATAACGCGCTAGAAGAAATTCGTCCCGACAGTTTATCAGGAGATAAAAGTGGCGAGAGTAGGACATTGTCCTACTTAGCAGGGGCCACAACCGTCTCTGGACGTCCTGCCGGTCCTGTGTTCTATCATAAAGTGAGCGTCTTTATCAAGGGCTAAATTTGACGCGGCGTGCTGGGAACGTTCCAGAAATGTTGGCCTCAAATAGTGGCGTCTTTCTTCATGGAGAGATAGTGGTGAGGTGGTGATGTAGTGAGGTGGGGATGGTGAGGTAGTGGTGTAGTGAGGTAGTGGTGCAGTGAGGTGGTGATGGTGAGGTGGTGATGGTGAGGTGGTGATGGTGAGGTAGTGGTGTAGTGATGTTGTGATGGTGGCGGTGAGGTACTATTGGTGAGATGTTGGTTGTGGTATAAATGACGTAAAATTCTGTTTACGCCGTGAGAGCCCCCCCCCTCCCCCACCTATGACGTGGCCGAGGCAAAAGTAACTCTGTAAGTTAGAGGAGTTGTGGCTCTTGAAGGGTAAGTAATAGACTGTCTGGGTGATCGATTTTCTCCCAAGTTGGGGTGGGGGAGGACGGGGTGGTGGGGGGACGTGGGACGCAATACAAGTACACTCGTCCATATAGATGTTAATTCAATTTGTGGGCTCCGTTCTGTGATGGCCCATATAGTGCTCGAGGTGATGGCACATAGAGTGCTGGGAGAGATGGCCCATCTAGTGATGGCCCATCTAGTGATGGCCCATTTAGTGATGGCCCATCTAGTGATGGCCCATCTAGTGATGGCCATCTAGTGATGGCCCATTTAGTGATGGCCCATCTAGTGATGGCCCATTTAGTGATGGCCCATTTAGTGATGGTAGAAAACCAATAAAAAAGATATAGGGTGTGACTGTGGGGGGGGGGGGGGGGGGGTGCGGTTCATCTTGACGTGCATAAAAATCTTAATCGTAGACCCCACTCTCCCTGTCTAACCACCCCCCCCCCCTGTCTAACCACCCCCCTGTCTAACCACCCCACTCCCCTGTCTAACCACCCCCCTGTCTAACCACCCCACCCCCTGTCTAACCACCCCCCTGTCTAACCACCCCCCTGTCTAACCACCCCACTCCCCCTGTCTAACCACCCCCCTGTCTAACCACTCCACCCCCTGTCTAACCACCCCACCCTCCTGTCTAACCATTCCCCCCCCCCCCTGTCTAACCACCCCACTCCCCCTGTCTAACCACCCCCTGTCTAACCACCCCACCCCCTGTCTAACCACCCCACTCCCCCTATTTAACCAATTGGTCATGCACAACAATGTAATATTCCTTACTTTCGGTATTCTGTTTCAACAACTTTCGTGTATTAGATTCTCTTGGAAAAGTTTTTAAATTCATTCTTTCCTGTAGATGTGCGCGATGCTATCATATGCCATACGTAAGGTCACATCCGGTTCATGACTAGCGGTAGTGTTACCTTCCTCGCGCGCCTACACCAAACGTAGAACTAGATCTGCGGCTGTTATATAAATAGATTACCCGTTCTTATCAAGTGAATTTTTTTTTTATTTCAATTCAGTGTTGTTAAATCTAATTTAGATCCTAAAAACTTGATTATGCATTTTTAAATGAATGTTTTATGTAAATAAATTAGTAGCGCGCTATTATTCTGAAAGAAATGAATTGTCCACTTTTTGTGCACGTATCAATGTTTGCTTATGTAAACGTTAACAATAAATTTCGTTCGTTTGTACACCAGCGCTACCTTTCAAACTTGTAAATCTTATATGTTGTTCTATCGACACTGTGTATGTGCTTATATGTTATTCTGATTGTTGCCACCCCCCCCCCCCCCACACCAACACTTTCCCAGAACCAATTCCTCACATTTAGACGTGCAATAATATCCCCCCCCCCTATTTTGTCCTCAAATGTCGGTCCCGCCCCCCCCCCCCCGTCCCACCCCCTTAAAATAAAAACAACCGACAATTCTCTCATCCGAAGATTACACATCACATTTACAATAATAAAGAGCGCTGTTAATTAACATAACCAAAACGTTTCTATAAACTAATTAAGTTTGGTCCAAGAATATTTCTTTCACAAGTTCAATGAAAATTATTTGGTTTCATAGAATTCAACATACTTAATTAACTCCCTTAATAAAGATTTTTATCTGCATTAATTAGAAAAAAAACGTGTGTAATTAGCTTTCCATCATTAGCCAGTTAGCCATGAAGGAGTCAAACGGCTAACCTTGAAGTTGAAGCAATTGGTTCACCAATCTGTCCCCGCCCCTACATTGTAATGGGAGGGAAAATTGTAAGCTCACCAGCCAGTCAATTGATAGTGACGTAGTACACAGACCACGCCCATCTCTAGACACGTCATAAAGGTGTGCGTTTAGGAAGGAGGAGGGGGGTCAAGCGGCGGTATTTTAGCATGACGTCAGGTAGTTAACAGTAGACCATAGACCTCTAGTTAACAGTAGACCATGGACCTTCTGTCCAGTTAACAGTAGAACATGGACCTTCTGTCCAGTTAACAATAGACCATAGACCTTCTGTCCAGTTAACAGTAGACCATGGACCTTCTGTCCAGTTAACAATAGACCATGGACCTTCTGTCCAGTTAACAATAGACCATGGACCTTCTGTCCAGTTAACAATAGACCATGGACCTTCTGTCCAGTTAACAATAGACCATGGACCTTCTGTCCAGTTAACAATAGACCATGGACCTTCTGTCCAGTTAACAATAGACCATAGACCTTCTGTCCAGTTAACAGTAGACCATAGACCTTCTGTCCAGTTAACAGTAGACTATAGACCTCCAGTTAACAGTAGTAGACCATAGACCTTCTGTCCAGTTAACAGTAGACCATAGACCTTCTGTCCAGTTAACAGTAGACCATGGACCTTCTGTCCAGTTAACAATAGACCATAGACCTTCTGTCCAGTTAACAGTAGACCATAGACCTTCTGTCCAGTTAACAGTAGACCATGGACCTTCTGTCCAGTTAACAATAGACCATAGACCTTCTGTCCAGTTAACAATAGACCATAGACCTTCTGTCCAGTTAACAATAGACCATAGACCTTCTGTCCAGTTAACAATAGACCATAGACCTTCTGTCCAGTTAACAATAGACCATAGACCTTCTGTCCAGTTAACAATAGACCATAGACCTTCTGTCCAGTTAACAATAGACCATAGACCTTCTGTCCAGTTAACAATAGACCATAGACCTTCTGTCCAGTTAACAATAGACCATAGACCTTCTGTCCAGTTAACAATAGACCATAGACCTTCTGTCCAGTTAACAATAGTAATAGACCATGGACCTTCTGTCCAGTTAACAGTAGACCATAGACCTTCTGTCCAGTTAACAGTAGACCATAGACCTTCTGTCCAGTTAACAATAGACCATAGACCTTCTGTCCAGTTAACAATAGACCATAGACCTTCTGTCCAGTTAACAATAGACCATAGACCTTCTGTCCAGTTAACAATAGACCATAGACCTTCTGTCCAGTTAACAGTAGACCATGGACCTTCTGTCCAGTTAACAGTAGACCATAGACCTTCTGTCCAGTTAACAATAGACCATAGACCTTCTGTCCAGTTAACAGTAGACCATGGACCTCCAATTAACAGTAGACCATGGACCTTCTGTCCAGTTAACAATAGACCATGGACCTTCTGTCCAGTTAACAGTAGACCATAGACCTTCTGTCCAGTTAACAATAGACCATAGACCTCATGTCATCGCCGGGAAGACAGAGAGAGACGTGCGAAAGTTTAGACCCCGATTATTTTAGTGTGTAAAAAACGGATTTTCCCGCAAGACGATAGCACGTGCATGGGTGAGCTCACGTACGTCCTTCAGCTCATGCATGCCCGGCACCATGTCAAAGGTCAGCTTTAAAATGTGGGTGGTGGACCACGTGATGTGGGTGGTGGGCCACGTGATGTGGGTGGTGGACCACGTGATGTGGGTGGTGGACCACGTGATGTGGGTGGTGGGCCACGTGATGTGGGTGGTGGACCACGTGATGTGGGTGGTGGACCACGTGATGTGGGTGGTGGACCACGTGATGTGGGTGTTGGACCACGTGATGTGGGTGGTGGGCCACGTGTTGTGGGTGGTGGACCACGTGATGTGGGTGGTGGACCACGTGATGTGGGTGGTGGGCCACGTGATGTGGGTGGTGGACCACGTGATGTGGGTGGTGGACCACGTGATGTGGGTGGTGGACCACGTGATGTGGGTGGTGGGCCACGTGATGTGGGTGGTGGACCACGTGATGTGGGTGGTGGACCACGTGATGTGGGTGGTGGACCACGCGGTGTGGGTGGTGGACCACGCGGTGTGGGTGGTGGGCCACGTGATGTGGGTGGTGGACCACGTGATGTGGGTGGTGGACCACGTGATGTGGGTGGTGGACCACGCGGTGTGGGTGGTGGGCCACGTGATGTGGGTGGTGGACCACGTGATGTGGGTGGTGGACCACGTGATGTGGGTGGTGGACCACGTGATGTGGATGGTGGGCCACGCGACCAGTTCTTGTCTGAGACCATGTCTAGAGCTTAAATTCTGTAGTCACGTGATTATAAAAAAAACTCACCTGGTTATGGCCTAAAGGTAAAAAAAGATTTCGGACTTGATACACCAAACCCATCCCCTACACAAACCTTAACAACAATGGGAACAGGGCATTTCCCCCCTGTCAATTACCCCCCGGACATTTCCCCCCCGACATTACCCCCCAGAGTAATTACCCCCCTTGTCAATTACCCCCCTGTCAATTACCCCCCGCCCAGTAGGACATTACCCCCCGGACAGGGTTAGAGTTAGGGTTAGGGCTAGGTTTCTGGCTAGGGTTAGGGTTAGGGTTAGGGCTAGGATTAGGGCTAGGGTTATGGTTAGGGTTAGGGTTAGGGTTAGGGCTAGGATTAGGGCTAGGGTTAGGATTAGGGCTAGGGTTAGGGTTAGGGTTAGGGTTAGGGCTAGGGCTAGGGCTAGGGCTAGGGTTAGGGCTAGGGTTATGGTTAGGTCTAGGGCTAGCGCTAGGGCTAGCGCTAGGGTTAAGATTAGGGTTAGGGCTAGGGTTAGAGCTAGTGTTATGGTTAGGGTTAGGGTTAGGGTTGTGTCTAGCGTTGGTTTTGGTTTTGTGTGAAGTTTTAGGTTAAGGTGGATGCTTAGGTTTTTGTCTTTTTCTTAAGGTTTGGATTAAAGTAGTATAAAGTAGTATAAAGTAGTATATAAAGTAGTATAAAGTAGTATAGTATAGAATTCTAGTTAGAGTTAGGATTGAGAGAGGGAGGGGGGGGGGTAATTCCCCAGGGGGGTAATTGACAGGGGGGTAATTGACAGGGGGGTAATTGCTCCGGGGGGTAAATACGGGGGGGAAATGTCCGGGGGGGAAATTTCCAGGGGGGTAATGTCCTGTAGCCAACAACAATACACGTATCTTTTTGCTAGGATCAGAAGTCAGGAGTACTTAGAGACACCTCCACCCCCACCCCCAGAAGTCAGGAGTACTTAGAGACACCCCCACCCCCACAAGTCAGGAGTACTTAGAGACACCCCCACCCCACCCCCAGAAGTCAGGAGTACTTAGAGACACCCACACCCCCTGCTAGGAGGCATGGCTGGGTGAGTACGCACAAGGAGATAAGAATGATTGGACGGAGTGGTCTGCCCCTGGTTATCTCTGGTGTAGTGAGAGATTTCAAATGGTTTTGTTCGTCATTCCAGTGGGGCTGTGTACGTGTGTTGTAGGTGTGCTGTGTGCAGGTGTGCTGTGTGTTCTGTGTAGGTGTGTAGTGTTTGGTGTAGGTGTGCTGTGTTGTGTGCAGATGTGGTATGTTTGTTGTGTTTGTGTTGTGGTGTAAGTTTGTGTTTGTGTTGTGGTGTAAGTTTGCTTGCTAGTGACATCACCATGTGTATGAGATGTGTATGAGATGTGTATGAGATGTGTTGATGTGTATGAGATGTGTATGAGATGTGTATGAGATGTGTATGAGATGTGTATGAGATGTGTATGAGATGTGTATGAGATGTGTATGAGATGTGCATGAGATGTGTATGAGATGTGTATGAGATGTGTATGGGATGTGTATGAGATGTGTATGAGATGTGCATGAGATGTGTATGAGATGTGTATGAGATGTGTATGAGATGTGTATGAGATGTGCATGAGATGTGTATGAGATGTGTATGAGATGTGTATGAGATGTGCATGAGATGTGTATGAGATGTGTATGAGATGTGTATGAGATGTGTATGAGATGTGTTGATGTGTATGTGATGTGTATGAGATGTGCATGAGATGTGTATGAGATGTGTTGATGTGTATGAGATGTGTATGAGATGTGTATGAGATGTGTATGAGATGTGTATGAGATGTGTATGAGATGTGTATGAGATGTGTATGAGATGTGTATGAGATGTGTATGAGATGTGTATGAGATGTGTATGAGATGTGTTGATGTGTATGAGATGTGTATGAGATGTGTATGAGATGTGTATGAGATGTGTTGATGTGTATGAGATGTGTATGAGATGTGTATGAGATGTGTTGATGTGTATGAGATGTGTATGAGATGTGCATGAGATGTGTATGAGATGTGTATGAGATGTGCATGAGATGTGTATGAGATGTGTATGAGATGTGTATGAGATGTGTATGAGATGTGTATGAGATGTGCATGAGATGTGTATGAGATGTGTATGAGATGTGTATGAGATGTGTATGAGATGTGTATGAGATGTGTATGAGATGTGTATGAGATGTGTTGATGTGTATGTGATGTGTATGAGATGTGCATGAGATGTGTATGAGATGTGTTGATGTGTATGAGATGTGTATGAGATGTGTATGAGATGTGTATGAGATGTGTATGAGATGTGTATGAGATGTGTATGAGATGTGTATGAGATGTGTATGAGGTGTGTATGAGATGTGTTGATGTGTATGAGATGTGTATGAGATGTGTATGAGATGTGTATGAGATGTGTATGAGATGTGTTGATGTGTATGAGATGTGTATGAGATGTGTATGAGATGTGTTGATGTGTATGAGATGTGTATGAGATGTGCATGAGATGTGTATGAGATGTGTATGAGATGTGTATGAGATGTGTATGAGATGTGTATGAGATGTGTATGAGATGTGTATGAGATGTGTATGAGATGTGTATGAGATGTGTTGATGTGTATGAGATGTGTATGAGATGTGCATGAGATGTGTATGAGATGTGTATGAGATGTGTATGAGATGTGCATGAGATGTGTATGAGATGTGTTGATGTGTAACACCTTCACCTGTGCATGAGATGTGTATGAGATGTGTTGATGTGTATGAGATGTGTTGATGTGTATGAGATGTGTTGATGTGTATGAGATGTGTATGAGATGTGTATGAGATGTGTATGAGATGTGTATGAGATGTGTTGATGTGTATGAGATGTGTATGAGATGTGTATGAGATGTGTTGATGTGTATGAGATGTGTATGAGATGTGTATGAGATGTGCATGAGATGTGCTGATGTGTATGAGATGTGCATGAGATGTGCTGATGTGTATGAGATGTGCTGATGTGTATGAGATGTGTATGAGATGTGTTGATGTGTAACACCTTCACCTCCCCTCCTACACGCTGGACGATGACGAAGGTGTGATGTTCACTCATGCAGAAAAATGTGTTTTGAAAGCCTGTGAATAATTGACCAGCTCCCTTCATGCAGCACGCCTCACCGCTCACAGCGTGCTCAGTGAGTGCATGGTGTGTGGGAGTGTGGGGTGGTGAAAGTGTGTGTGGGGGGGGGGTGTTCAGGCCACCTGACCAGTGGTCATTCGGCAGCCAACTTTCTACCTAGCAGTAAACTGGGCTCGCGATTCTCTGGAGTTTAGGGGGAAAAGTCACAGAAAAAAAGTCACAGAAAACAGTCACAGAAAAATTCATAGGAAAAAAAGTCACAGGAAAAAAAGTCACAGAAAAAAAGTCACAGGAAAAAAGTCACAAAAATATTCACAGGAAAAAAAGGCACATAAAAATTCACAAAAAAAATTCACAGGAAAAAAGTCACAGGAAAAAAGTCACAGAAAAAAGTCACAGGAAAAAAGTCACATAAAAAATTCACAAGAAAAAGTTACAGGAAAAAAGTCACAGGAAAAAAGTCACAGAAAAAAAGTCACAGAAAAAGTCACAGAAAAAAAGTCACAGGAAAAAAGTCACAGCAAAAAGTCACAGAAAAATATCATATATGTGTATTTGCATGGCATTTGTTAATGCTTTTATGTTTCACGCATACAACATACGATTAATTAAAAGTAATGTAGGTCTAAACATTTAGATTGTACTTAGATCGTACGTTGTATTTGTATGGTAGTATGTATAACACATACAAAAATTTAGTCTCAGGTATATAGAATTAAATTCCATTTTTCCACACACAAAAAGTTACAGGAAAAAACTCACAAACGAAACATTTTTATAGGAAAAAAAAGTCACAGAAAAATTAGTCACAAAAATCTTCTAAGAAATATCTTGATTAAAGTGACTGAGATTTTTAAGATTTTGGGTGTTTTTTAATGTAAGTTTTTTTTTTTTGGTAGCATACTTAAAAAATTTAGAAGCATTATGGTTTATAACAATAATAAGTAAAAGTATTAAAATATTATTTATACAACCTCAACATGTGTTACGTATTTAATTAAATACTCCGTTGAAAAATTAATTATAAAAGAAATTTAGGCACATCGTTATGTAATAATTTATGTTTGCATATGTTTTCACCGTAGGCTTCTCCTCGGTCGGACTTGTCCGTCCATATTGTGTGTTGTTGACGTTTTGCTTTGTTATGTAATGAGCGTGAAAATTGTGGGCTGTACAGGTGGGTGAACTATTTTTGCGATAAGTTGAGAACAACAAAAAATATTAACTACGAGCCGGCCCGCGGCATAACATACGCCGCTATTTAGTTGTTTCTAATTTTCAATAATTCATAATTTGTGAATTCGACAGTACCAACGCTGACACTGAAAATATTTCTTTAAAACACTATAAGTAGCTCGTTAAGGACCATAACCCCCCCCCCCTTCCTTCCCTCCCCCCCTCCTCCCCCCCCCCCCCCTACGTTTAAAATCGTTGGCTCTGCTTGTAAACATTTAGAGTGAACACAGCTCACTAAAACCATGTAGGGGTGGGGAGGTAGGGAGAGCGTTTGCAGCTTGTTTTCTAACGGCTCGAAGAAGAGAATTATATATATAGATGTTTTTATGCCATTTCACGCTCCATGTTCTAAAGACCTAGCTCTATGTTCTATAGATTTAGCTCCATGTTCTAAAGACCTAGCTCTTTGTTCTATAGATTTAGCTCCATGTTCTAAAGACCTAGCTCTATGTTCTATAGATTTAGCTCCATGTCCTAAAGACCTAGCTCTATGTTCTATAGATTTAGCTCGATGTTCTAAAGACCTAGCTCTATGTTCTATAGATTTAGCTCCATGTTCTAAAGACCTAGCTCTATGTTCTATAGATTTAGCTCCATGTTCTAAAGACCTAGCTCTATGTTCTATAGATTTAGCTCCATGTTCTAAAGACCTAGCTCTATGTTCTATAGATTTAGCTCCATGTTCTAAAGACCTAGCTCTATGTTCTATAGATTTAGCTCCATGTTCTAAAGACCTAGCTCTATGTTCTATAGATTTAGCTCCATGTTCTAAAGACCTAGCTCTATGTTCTATAGATTTAGCACCAGACGATGTTTACAACTGAGATTAATATCACGTACCACGGGTGTCATGTGACCAGGTGCGTATCTTACAATCAATACACGGAGAAAATGACCCCCCCCCCTATCAACACACGGAGAAAATTACCCCCCCCCCCCCATCAACACACGGAGAAAATTACCCCCCCCCCCCCCCCATCAACATACGGAGAAAATAACCCCCCCCCCCCCCCAATGAAAGCCGACCTGTTTGATTAACCAGTTGGTTAAATTTTTAACCATCCTCCCGGCACA
Source organism: Physella acuta (assembly GCF_028476545.2). Lineage (NCBI taxonomy): Eukaryota > Metazoa > Mollusca > Gastropoda > Physidae > Physella > Physella acuta. The sequence goes on along the minus strand of NW_026733019.1, from coordinate 250,941 downwards.
ACGCGGAGATTTGGCTTGTAATTTTCCTGGTTAACGCCCCTAGCTGCGGGTTCTTGGGGCGGAGTCCAAGGGAAGCAACACAGAAAATACCGTCACTGGATGAATGGGGGTAACCGATAAAATACCGTCGCTGGATAAAGGGGGGGGGGGTACCGATAAAATACCGTCACTGGATGAGGGGGGGGGGACCGATAAAATACCGTCACTGGATAAAGGGGGTTAACCGATAAAATAGCGGCGCTGGATAAAGGGGGGGGGGGGGGGGACCGATAAAATACCGTCACTGGATAAAGTCCTATTCCACTGAGAGGGGAGGTAAAACAAAAGAATTGAGAAAATTTCGTCTTTTGTTCGCGGCGATGTGGTGCTTTATTGATAAGTCGCAGAACATTCTCGCGGTGATTGTGTTCAAGATGCTGAAATATTTATCATCCAATTTTTCAGCTTTTCGATTCGTTCTGGCTGATTAAATCCTGGCAACTGATTCAGTCGGCCCTGAAGTGTTTACAAACAAATGACGTCAATCGGTTAAACCTGACAACTGGTTCAGTCAGCCCTGACGTGTTTACAAACAAATGACGTCAATCGGTTAAACCTGACAACTGATTCAGTCAGCCCTGACGTGTTTACAAACAAATGACGTCAATCGGTTAAACCTGACAACTGATTCAGTCAGCCCTGACGTGTTTACAAACAAATGACGTCAATCGGTTAAACCTGACAACTGATTCAGTCGGCCCTGACGTGTTTACAAACAAATGCCGTCAATCGGTTAAACCTGACAACTGATTCAGTCAGTCCTGACGTGTTTACAAACAAATGACGTCAATCGGTTAAACCTGACAACTGATTCAGTCAGTCCTGACGTGTTTACAAATGACGTCAATCGGTTAAACCTGACAACTGATTCAGTCGGCCCTGACGTGTTTACAAACAAATGACGTCAATCGGTTAAACCTGACAACTGATTCAGTCGGCCCTGACGTGTTTACAAACAAATGACGTCAATCGGTTAAACCTGACAACTGATTCAGTCGGCCCTGACGTGTTTACAAACAAATGACGTCAATCGGTTAAACCTGACAACTGATTCAGTCGGCCCTGACGTGTTTACAAACAAATGACGTCAATCGGTTAAACCTGACAACTGATTCAGTCGGCCCTGACGTGTTTACAAACAAATGACGTCAATCGGTTAAACCTGACAACTGATTCAGTCGGCCCTGACGTGTTTACAAACAAATGACGTCAATCGGTTAAACCTGACAACTGATTCAGTCGGCCCTGACGTGTTTACAAACAAATGACGTCAATCGGTTAAACCTGACAACTGATTCAGTCGGCCCTGACGTGTTTACAAACAAATGCCGTCAATCGGTTAAACCTGACAACTGATTCAGTCAGTCCTGACGTGTTTACAAACAAATGACGTCAATCGGTTAAACCTGACAACTGATTCAGTCAGTCCTGACGTGTTTACAAATGACGTCAATCGGTTAAACCTGACAACTGATTCAGTCGGCCCTGACGTGTTTACAAACAAATGACGTCAATCGGTTAAACCTGACAACTGATTCAGTCGGCCCTGACGTGTTTACAAACAAATGACGTCAATCGGTTAAACCTGACAACTGATTCAGTCGGCCCTGACGTGTTTACAAACACATGACGTCAATCGGTTAAACCTGACAACTGATTCAGTCGGCCCTGACGTGTTTACAAACAAATGACGTCAATCGGTTAAACCTGACAACTGATTCAGTCGGCCCTGACGTGTTTACAAACAAATGACGTCAATCGGTTAAACCTGACAACTGATTCAGTCGGCCCTGATGTGTTTACAAACAAATGACGTCAATCGGTTAAACCTGACAACTGATTCAGTCGGCCCTGACGTGTTTACAAACAAATGACGTCAATCGGTTAAACCTGACAACTGATTCAGTCGGCCCTGACGTGTTTACAAACAAATGACGTCAATCGGTTAAACCTGACAACTGATTCAGTCGGCCCTGACGTGTTTACAAACAAATGACGTCAATCGGTTAAACCTGACAATTGATTCAGTCAGCCCTGACGTGTTTACAAACAAATGACGTCAATCGGTTAAACCTGACAATTGATTCAGTCAGCCCTGACGTGTTTACAAACAAATGACGTCAATCGGTTAAACCTGACAATTGATTCAGTCAGCCCTGACGTGTTTACAAACAAATGACGTCAATCGGTTAAACCTGACAACTGATTCAGTCAGCCCTGACGTGTTTACAAACAAATGACGTCAATCGGTTAAACCTGACAACTGATTCAGTCAGCCCTGACGTGTTTACAAACAAATGACGTCAATCGGTTAAACCTGACAACTGATTCAGTCAGCCCTGACGTGTTTACAAACAAATGACGTCAATCGGTTAAACCTGACAACTGATTCAGTCAGCCCTGACGTGTTTACAAACAAATGACGTCAATCGGTTAAACCTGACAACTGATTCAGTCAGCCCTGACGTGTTTACAAACAAATGACGTCAATCGGTTAAACCTGACAACTGATTCAGTCGGCCCTGACGTGTTTACAAACAAATGACGTCAATCGGTTAGCCCGGGTACAATCTGGAACAGCGTCAATGGTGACACAACGGTTGGTGACACATTGGTTGGTGATACAATGGTTGGTGACACAACGGTTGGTGACACATTGGTTGGTGATACAATGGTTGGTGACACAATGGTTGGTGACACAATAGTTGGTGATACAATGGTTGGTGACACAACGGTTGGTGACACATTGGTTGGTGATACAATGGTTGGTGACACAATGGTTGGTGACACAATAGTTGGTGATACAATGGTTGGTGACACAATGGTTGGTGATACAATGGTTGGTGACACAACGGTTGGTGACACAATGGTTGGTGATACAATGGTTGGTGACACAATGGTTGGTGATACAATGGTTGGTGACACAACGGTTGGTGACACAATGGTTGGTGATACAATGGTTGGTGATACAATGGTTGGTGATACAATGGTTGGTGACACAATGGTTGGTGACACAATGGTTGGTGATACAATGGTTGGTGACACAATGGTTGGTGACACAACGGTTGGTGACACAATGGTTGGTGATACAATGGTTGGTGACACAATGGTTGGTGACACAATGGTTGGTGATACAATGGTTGGTGACACAATGGTTGGTGATACAATGGTTGGTGACACAACGGTTGGTGACACAATGGTTGGTGATACAATGGTTGGTGATACAATGGTTGGTGACACAATGGTTGGTGACACAATAGTTAAGGATACAATGGTTGGTGACACAATGGTTGGTGACACAATCACCGGTGACACAATGGTTGGTGATACAATGGTTGGTGACACAATAGTTGGTGATACAATGGTTGGTGACACAATGATTGGTGACACAATGGTTGGTGACACAATCACCGGTGACACATTGGTTGGTGACACAATGGTTGGTGACACAATGGTTGGTGACACAATAGTTGGTGACACAACGGTTGGTGATACAATGGTTGGTGACACAATCATTGGTGACACAACGGTTGGTGATACAATGGTTGGTGACACAATGGTTGGTGATACAATGGTTGGTGACACAATGGTTGGTGACACAACAGTTGGTGACACAATGGTTGGTGATACAATGGTTGGTGACACAATGGTTGGTGACACAATGGTTGGTGACACAATGGTTGGTGATACAATGGTTGGTGACACAATGGTTGGTGACACAATGGTTGGTGATACAATGGTTGGTGATACAATGGTTGGTGACACAATGGTTGGTGATACAATGGTTGGTGATACAATGGTTGGTGATACAATGGTTGGTGATACAATGGTTGGTGACACAATGGTTGGTGACACAATGGTTGGTGATACAATGGTTGGTGATACAATGGTTGGTGATACAATGGTTGGTGATACAATGGTTGGTGATACAATAGTTGGTGACACAATGGTTGGTGATACAATGGTTGGTGACACAATGGTTGGTGACACAATGGTTGGTGACACAATAGTTGGTGCCACATTGGTTGGTGATACAATAGTTGGTGACACAATGGTTGGTGACACAATGGTTGGTGACACAATGGTTGGTGACACAATAGTTGGTGACACAATAGTTGGTGACACAATGGTTGGTGATACAATGGTTGGTGATACAATGGTTGGTGATACAATGGTTGGTGACACAATGGTTGGTGACACAATAGTTGGTGACACAATGGTTGGTGACACAATGGTTGGTGACACAATAGTTGGTGACACAATAGTTGGTGACACAATGGTTGGTGATACAATGGTTGGTGATACAATGGTTGGTGATACAATGGTTGGTGACACAATGGTTGGTGACACAATGGTTGGTGACACAATAGTTGGTGCCACATTGGTTGGTGATACAATAGTTGGTGACACAATGGTTGGTGACACAATGGTTGGTGATACAATGGTTGGTGACACAATGGTTGGTGATACAATGGTTGGTGATACATTAGTTGGTGACACATTAGTTGGTGATACAATAGTTGGTGACACAATGGTTGGTGATACAATGGTTGGTGACACAATGGTTGGTGATACAATGGTTGGTGACAAAATCACCGGTGACACATTGGTTGGTGATACAATGGTTGGTGATACAATGGTTGGTGACACAATGGTTGGTGACACAATCATTGGTTCATAGCTTTATACTTCTAGTAGGACCTCCATAGCTTTTAGACAACAACAATCAGACCAGCTGTAATTAGCCTAATTAGGTCAATACGAATGTTGCCGTCGCTTTTATGCGAGATTGGCTTGTTGCAACAAAGGATAGTGTCGTCGTGTGGGTGTGGGTTGTTGTCGTGTGGGTGTGGGTTGTTGTCGTTGTGTTTGTGTGGGTTGTGTTGCTGCTGGTCCATCCAATATCATCACACAACCTGAGTTTCTTCCAGGCATCTCTTCTGGGGGGCGGGGGCGAAAAAATTCTACCCCCCCCCCTCCCCGACGAAATTTATATAATTTATATAGAAAATATATACTTTGTACAGTGTCGTCCGCCCCCCCCCCCCCCCCCGAAGAAAGTCTGCCGCCCCCCCCCCTATAATTTATAAATTTATATAGAAAATATATACTTTTAACAGTGTCCGCCCCCCCCCCCCGGAGAAATCTCCCCTTGTATTGTACAGGGGGTGGGGTGGAGGGCGTGAACTCAGCTGTTTGCTTTTGTTGACTGGACGTCATGCTAGCTTTGGATTACTTCCGTCAACTCTCCTCATGACCAATCAAAATGTCCCGGCTCTCCATTAGTCTGTGTGTGACACCCCCCCCCCACACACAACTGGTGAGCGGGGATTTTTTAAGACGGGTGTGGGGTGTTAACTAGTGTGGGTGTTGAAAGGTGTGTGGGGTGAGTTGAAGTGTGTAGGGTGGGTTCAACGGTTCATAGGGGTGTGGGGGTGTTAACTAGAGGTGTGTGTGTGTGTTGAAACGGGTTGTTTTCCCAGCATTAAGCACATCAAATCAAGATGCACCCTAAGCAACCCTAATCAACCCGCATCAAACGCTGAGGGGAAAAAGTCGAATGAAAATATCAATAGCTAGGGGAAGTAACCCTTTTATCTCCCTTTTTCGATTTGCTTGGATAATATTATTGGTGTATTGAGGTCAGGGGGATCTAGACGCGATCATCGCCCTTGGTTCTGTCATAGGAAGGGCTGTTCTAGGGTCTTGGTATGGGGGGGGGGGTAAGAGTCTAGGGAGGTAGTCTTGGTTTGGGGCGATGGGGGGAAGCATAATATTTAGTAAGGTGTTTGGTATTAGGGGAGGGTAGTGTCTCAGCATATCTGTGGGGGAGGGTAGTGTCTCAGCATATCTGTGGGGGAGGGTAGTGTCTCAGCATATCTGTGGGGGAGGGTAGTGTCTCAGCTGTGGGGGAGGGAGACCAAGTCTTGTGGGTGGGGCGGGTGATACCCGAGTATTGACATTCACATTGAGTTAGGTTAGGGGACAGAATCTTCATCTTCTTGTGTGTGTCTGTGTCGTAGGGTGTGTGTTTGTGTTGTAGTGGGTGTGTTTGTGTCGTAGGGTGTGTGTTTGAGTCGTGTTTGTGTCGTAGGGTGTGTGTTTGTGTCGTAGCTACCGGGTGTAATCAAGGGCGGTTACTAGTGTCGTCTGATGGCCGCTCTCAATCTCAGGGTGGCCAATTTACACATGGATGAAAAAAATTTACTCATCTTTAAAAGTCAACGATACAGTTTTCATATTTTTACAATGTGGATAACAATATTTGCATCATTGAATAGCATTACAGAAATTGTAAATAGAAGTTATGACAATCTCGTTTGAGTTACAGTGGTCAGTAGTTGTTGATATAGGGGTCTGGTCTAAGTTATACTGGTCAGTAGTTGTTGATATAGGGGCTGGTCTAAGTTATACTGGTCAGTAGTTGTTGATATAGGGTCTGGTCTAAGTTATACTGGTCAGTAGTTGTTGATATAGGGTCTGGTCTAAGTTATACTGGTCAGTAGTTGTTGATATAGGGGTCTGGTCAAAGTTATACTGGTCAGTAGTTGTTGATATAGGGGTTTGGTCTAAGTTATACTGGTCAGTAGTTGTTGATATAGGGGTTTGGTCTAAGTTATACTGGTCAGTAGTTGATATAGGGTCTGGTGTAAGTTATACTGGTCAGTAGTTGTTGATATAGGGTCTGGTGTAAGTTATACTGGTCAGTAGTTGTTGATATAGGGGCTGGTGTAAGTTATACTGGTCAGTAGTTGTTGATATAGGAGTCTGGTCAAAGTTATACTGGTCAGTAGTTGTTGATATAGGGGTTTGGTCTAAGTTATACTGGTCAGTAGTTGTTGATATAGGGGCTGGTCTAAGTTATACTGGTCAGTAGTTGTTGATATAGGGGCTGGTGTAAGTTATACTGGTCAGTAGTTGTTGATATAGGGGCTGGTCTAAGTTAAACTGGTCAGTAGTTGTTGATATAGGGGCTGGTCTAAGTTATACTGGTCAGTAGTTGTTGATATAGGGCCTGGTCTAAGTTATACTGGTCAGTAGTTGTTGATATAGGGGCTGGTCTAAGTTATACTGGTCAGTAGTTGTTGATATAGGGGTTTGGTCTAAGTTATACTGGTCAGTAGTTGATATAGGGTCTGGTGTAAGTTATACTGGTCAGTAGTTGTTGATATAGGGGCTGGTGTAAGTTATACTGGTCAGTAGTTGTTGATATAGGGGCTGGTGTAAGTTATACTGGTCAGTAGTTGTTGATATAGGGAACTGGTCTAAGTTATACTGGTCAGTAGTTGTTGATATAGGGGCTGGTGTAAGTTATACTGGTCAGTAGTTGTTGATATAGGGGCTGGTCTAAGTTATACTGGTCAGTAGTTGTTGATATAGGGGCTGGTGTAAGTTATACTGGTCAGTAGTTGTTGATATAGGGGTCTGGTCTAAGTTATACTGGTCAGTAGTTGTTGATATAGGGGTCTGGTCTAAGTTATACTGGTCAGTAGTTGTTGATATAGGGCCTGGTCTAAGTTATACTGGTCAGTAGTTGTTGATATAGGGTCTGGTCTAAGTTATACTGGTCAGTAGTTGTTGATATAGGGGTCTGGTCAAAGTTATACTGGTCAGTAGTTGTTGATATAGGGGTTTGGTCTAAGTTATACTGGTCAGTAGTTGTTGATATAGGGGTTTGGTCTAAGTTATACTGGTCAGTAGTTGATATAGGGTCTGGTGTAAGTTATACTGGTCAGTAGTTGTTGATATAGGGTCTGGTGTAAGTTATACTGGTCAGTAGTTGTTGATATAGGGGCTGGTGTAAGTTATACTGGTCAGTAGTTGTTGATATAGGAGTCTGGTCAAAGTTATACTGGTCAGTAGTTGTTGATATAGGGGTTTGGTCTAAGTTATACTGGTCAGTAGTTGTTGATATAGGGGCTGGTCTAAGTTATACTGGTCAGTAGTTGTTGATATAGGGGCTGGTGTAAGTTATACTGGTCAGTAGTTGTTGATATAGGGGCTGGTCTAAGTTAAACTGGTCAGTAGTTGTTGATATAGGGGCTGGTCTAAGTTATACTGGTCAGTAGTTGTTGATATAGGGCCTGGTCTAAGTTATACTGGTCAGTAGTTGTTGATATAGGGGCTGGTCTAAGTTATACTGGTCAGTAGTTGTTGATATAGGGGTTTGGTCTAAGTTATACTGGTCAGTAGTTGATATAGGGTCTGGTGTAAGTTATACTGGTCAGTAGTTGTTGATATAGGGGCTGGTGTAAGTTATACTGGTCAGTAGTTGTTGATATAGGGGCTGGTGTAAGTTATACTGGTCAGTAGTTGTTGATATAGGGAACTGGTCTAAGTTATACTGGTCAGTAGTTGTTGATATAGGGGCTGGTGTAAGTTATACTGGTCAGTAGTTGTTGATATAGGGGCTGGTCTAAGTTATACTGGTCAGTAGTTGTTGATATAGGGGCTGGTGTAAGTTATACTGGTCAGTAGTTGTTGATATAGGGGTCTGGTCTAAGTTATACTGGTCAGTAGTTGTTGATATAGGGGTCTGGTCTAAGTTATACTGGTCAGTAGTTGTTGATATAGGGCCTGGTCTAAGTTATACTGGTCAGTAGTTGTTGATATAGGGAACTGGTCTAAGTTATACTGGTCAGTAGTTGTTGATATAGGGGTCTGGTCTAAGTTATACTGGTCAGTAGTTGTTGATATAGGGGCTGGTCTAAGTTATACTGGTCAGTAGTTGTTGATATAGGGGCTGGTGTAAGTTATACTGGTCAGTAGTTGTTGATATAGGGCCTGGTCTAAGTTATACTGGTCAGTAGTTGTTGATATAGGGGTCTGGTCTAAGTTATACTGGTCAGTAGTTGTTGATATAGGGCCTGGTCTAAGTTATACTGGTCAGTAGTTGTTGATATAGGGAACTGGTCTAAGTTATACTGGTCAGTAGTTGTTGATATAGGGGTCTGGTCTAAGTTATACTGGTCAGTAGTTGTTGATATAGGGGCTGGTCTAAGTTATACTGGTCAGTAGTTGTTGATATAGGGAACTGGTCTAAGTTATACTGGTCAGTAGTTGTTGATATAGGGGTCTGGTCTAAGTTATACTGGTCAGTAGTTGTTGATATAGGGGCTGGTCTAAGTTATACTGGTCAGTAGTTGTTGATATAGGGTCTGGTCTAAGTTATACTGGTCAGTAGTTGTTGATATAGGGTCTGGTCTAAGTTATACTGGTCAGTAGTTGTTGATATAGGGGCTGGTCTAAGTTATACTGGTCAGTAGTTGTTGATATAGGGGTTTGGTCTAAGTTATACTGGTCAGTAGTTGTTGATATAGGGGTCTGGTCTAAGTTATACTGGTCAGTAGTTGTTGATATAGGGGCTGGTCTAAGTTATACTGGTCAGTAGTTGTTGATATAGGGGTTTGGTCTAAGTTATACTGGTCAGTAGTTGTTGATATAGGGGTCTGGTCTAAGTTATACTGGTCAGTAGTTGTTGATATAGGGGCTGGTGTAAGTTATACTGGTCAGTAGTTGTTGATATAGGGGTCTGGATGGATTGCCTTGTACTATAGAAAAATGTTTTATATGTTTAAACGTTAGCATATAGATAGAGTGATTAAAAAGTAATACAATTTTAACGTAACCAGAGGTGGGCAATGTGCAGACCGCGGGCCACATGCGGCCCACCAGAGATGTTAGTGGCCCGCCAGACATCCAGAAAAGCCCGCCTTAAACTGAGATTTGGTTCATGTCTATGACTGAAAGTTCGTCTCGTATTTTTTCCATTCGAGTGGCCATGTCAACGCGCATGCGCAGGCAGTAAAAATACGCACTTTCAGGTTTGTAAGTTTTGTTTCAGTTTTGTCTATGCAACAGGAACATTTAAAAATGTATGTATTATGTGGGTTGGTGGTTATGTGTGTTGGTGGTTATGTGTGTTTGTGATTATGTGTGTCTGTGATTATGTGTGTTTGTGATTATGTGGGTTGGTGGTTTGGCTAACGACAAAAAAAAATGTCATTTTTTGGAAAACGACTTGAAATAAAAATAATCCGGTACAATGTTAAATGTGTTGATTAAACAGTCATTACGCTTAATGAGCCGTCGCTAATCTCAACTCATTAAATGATGGCAATTAACCGTGAACAACTCACGTGGGCTTTGTTTACAGTTGGATGAGAATATTATTAATGAGAGACTTAATGACGTCATCAGCATTTGTATTTACTGCAGCTTTCCAACGATCCCCGATAAAAAGCCCCCGATAAAAAGCCCCCGATAAAAAGCCCCCGAAATACGCCCTTGCGACGCCCGCACACCTTGTTTTCGTTTCAGACCAGACGGTCTTTACCCGCCCCAACAAATGATGGGTATTTATTAGAGCTGAGATGTTTCAAACATCTGAAGAAACCTCCGCCGATCTTGGCCAGAAAATCGTTACAAGTCCAAACTGGCTAGATAGGAACCACCTCCGTATTGAAACTTTGTTAGCCTAACATCCAAACGGAATTCTTTCAATCAAATATTTATTGGACTCTAACCCATCTGGCTTTGGCACCCAGCCGACAACCCCCCCCCCCCACCACCACCCACCCACCCACCGCAGAATAGCTTGGTTTTATGGGGTTGTTGTTCCTCCCTCTGTCGAGATAGATTCGACTCATAGACAGACTACCACAATTGACCAACGTTAGATATTGTGATGGGTGGGGGGGGGGGGGAGATATTGTGATGGGTGGGGGGAGATATTGTGATGGGGGAGGGGGGACAAATGTCAGATATTGTGATGGGGGAGGGGGGGACAAATGTCAGATCTTCTAAATAAGAGGGAGAAATGTATGTATGATGTGTGGGACAAAAAAGTTTCTAGAAATGTTAACATGAGATTGAGAGATTGGTAGAGCCCACGTGATCAGACAGATGAGCGCCCGTTTGTTTGTCTGATTGGCTGTTCCATCAACACGTGGCCATTGATCAGCAGATCTTGTCTCCCCTGTTGTGTTGAAGTTTCCGCTTTTCATCTTTTAATTCAATCAAAAAACTCAAATCTGATCTACGACGCTCTAACAATCAATGTCTGCCGGCCTGTATTTATACGCCTGGTGTACTTTGGCGTGTGCGCCAAGAAAAAAGTTCCAAGATTTATTTTCAAACAAAAATCGGAAGACCGATTTAGTTGGCGGGATGCCCGCCCCTGATATTTGCGAGATTGAATCAAATGAACGCGGGCCCGTGTTTGTTAGAAACAGCCATGTGATATAAACAATACATCTAAAAACGTTATAATAACAGGCGATTGAAAGCCCTAAAAATAAAAAGATTGCACTTACTTATTTAAAATGTATACATAGGTCGTTAAATGTGTCAGACATTTTACTAAAACAAAGATGTTTTCATTTGGTTTTTTTTTTAACTCATATTATCCAAAAGGTCGTGTTTGTTTATCATTTCCTTTTCCAAATATTCAACTATGAAATTAATGAACGATTCTGTGTGTCCTTAACAACATATCCCACACGACAAAGGTTTAAGGTCCGATAAGTAGCTTGTGATCTAACTAGACACGACAATCATCTAGTCGTGTCCGTGTTGGGCTCTGGGTATGAGCAACAATTCACGACAGTCCCTGACCGTGTGAACCCCCCCCCCCTCCCCACCCTCTGGTTGTGTGTCAAGTTGACTAAAGTATTTGAATTTTGAGTGACTCATTTATTATCGTGTTATGTTGAAAATTACATATTAGTGTGTTGTTATTCCAAACCAATTGATTTGTAAATCGTTGGATTTGAAATTTGTTAAAACTGAGTTTTAAGATTTGGGGGCTGCCAGGGTATGAGGGGACGTTGTGTGGGGTATGGGCGTACGTTGTGTGGGGTATGGGCGGACGTTCTGTGGGGTATGGGCGGGGTATGGGCGGACGTTCTGTGGGGTATGGGCGGACGTTGTGTGGGGTATGGGCGGACGTTCTGTGGGGTATGGGCGGACGTTCTGTGGGGTATGGGCGGGGTATGGGCGGACGTTCTGTGGGGTATGGGCGGACGTTGTGTGGGGTATGGGCGGACGTTGTGTGGGGTATGGGCGGACGTTCTGTGGGGTATGGGCGGACGTTCTGTGGGGAATGGGCGGACGTTCTGTGGGGTATGGGCGGACGTTCTGTGGGGTATGGGCGGACGTTCTGTGGGGTATGGGCGGGGTATGGGCGGACGTTGTGTGGGGTATGGGCGGACGTTCTGTGGGGTATGGGCGGACGTTCTGTGGGGTATGGGCGGGGTATGGGCGGACGTTCTGTGGGGTGTGGGCGGGGTATGGGCGGACGTTGTGTGGGGTATGGGCGGACGTTGTGTGGGGTATGGGCGGACGTTGTGTGGGGTATGGGCGGGGTATGGGCGGACGTTGTGTGGGGTATGGGCGGACGTTCTGTGGGGTATGGGCGGACGTTGTGTGGGGTATGGGCGGACGTTCTGTGGGGTATGGGCGGACGTTCTGTGGGGTATGGGCGGGGTATGGGCGGACGTTGTGTGGGGTATGGGCGGACGTTCTGTGGGGTATGGGCGGACGTTCTGTGGGGAATGGGCGGACGTTCTGTGGGGTATGGGCGGACGTTCTGTGGGGTATGGGCGGATGTTCTGTGGGGTATGGGCGGGGTATGGGCGGACGTTGTGTGGGGTATGGGCGGACGTTCTGTGGGGTATGGGCGGACGTTCTGTGGGGTATGGGCGGGGTATGGGCGGACGTTCTGTGGGGTGTGGGCGGGGTATGGGCGGACGTTGTGTGGGGTATGGGCGGACGTTGTGTGGGGTATGGGCGGACGTTGTGTGGGGTATGGGCGGGGTATGGGCGGACGTTGTGTGGGGTATGGGCGGACGTTGTGTGGGGTATGGGCGGGGTATGGGCGGACGTTGTGTGGGGTATGGGCGGACGTTCTGTGGGGTATGGGCGGACGTTGTGTGGGGTATGGGCGGGGTATGGGCGGACGTTGTGTGGGGTATGGGCGGACGTTCTGTGGGGTATGGGCGGGGTATGGGCGGACGTTCTGTGCGGTATGGGCGGACGTTCTGTGGGGTATGGGGGGACGTTCTGTGGGGTATGGGCGGGGAATGGGCGGACGTTCTGTGGGGTATGGGCGGGGTATGGGCGGACGTTGTGTGGGGTATGGGCGGGGTATGGGCGGACGTTTAGCGGGGTATGGGCGGACGTTCTGTGGGGTATGGGCGGGGTATGGGCGGACGTTTAGCGGGGTATGGGTGGACGTTCTGTGGGGTATGGGCGGACGTTCTGTGCGGTATGGGCGGGGTATGGGCGGACGTTCTGTGGGGTATGGGCGGGGTATGGGCGGACGTTGTGTGGGGTATGGGCGGGGTATGGGCGGACGTTTAGCGGGGTATGGGTGGACGTTCTGTGGGGTATGGGCGGACGTTCTGTGCGGTATGGGCGGGGTATGGGCGGACGTTCTGTGGGGTATGGGCGGGGTATGGGCGGACGTTGTGTGGGGTATGGGCGGGGTATGGGCGGACGTTCTGTGGGGTTTGGGCGGACGTTCTGTGGGGTATGGGCGGGGTATGGGCGGACGTTGTGTGGGGTATGGGCGGGGTATGGGCGGACGATTAGCGGGGTATGGGCGGACGTTCTGTGGGGTATGGGCGGGGTATGGGCGGACGTTGTGTGGGGTATGGGCGGGGTATGGGAGGGGTAAGGGCGGACGTTTAGCGGGGTATGGGCGGACGTTTAGCGGGGTATGGGTGGACGTTCTGTGGGGTATGGGCGGACGTTTAGCGGGGTATGGGCGGGGTATGGGCGGACGTTATGCGGCGTATGGGCGGACGTTTTGCGGGGCATGGGCGGCAATGAATCTCTTGCGCCACCCACTGACCTGATGACGTCATAAAGAGCGACACTTTGAGCGCCCCCTACGTGAGCTATAAAATAAAAAGTTCAACTTTAAAGAGCGCAGGCGTGAGTTGATGGGAACAACTGTACAATTATTTACACCTGCCGACCATACACTGCTCACCCGGGCACGTGCCGGTGGTGGCACGTGCTACGTCTGCTGAGGTCTGCTGGTGCTGGGTGTGGTGTCTGACGTCATGTCCGACGTCAGATGTGTTTTGTATAACGTCGTACCTGTTATATATGACGTCATGTATGTCTTGCATAGAGATCTACAATGTAGGAAGCAAATAATGTGTGTGTGTTTGTGTGGTGGTCGTGTGTGGTTTGACACGCTACACATCTAACCACATCTAGCCACAGCTAGCTACAGCTACTGGTAGCCACTTCAACCTACAGGTAGCCTCCGACTTCACTGACCAGTTGACCGAACGGTCACGTGACCAAGGCACACTCACGTCACGTGAAAAAAAAACGGTCATACGGTGACGTCACGATGGCCCCCAGTTAGACGTCTTGTGTTAGGTGAGTCAGACCCCCCCCCCCCCCCACTAAAATTTAAATGGTTGACAGCTTGAGGGTGTAAAACCTGCTCGGCCACGTGTTCTGTTGGCAGGTACTCACAAACTGATGACGACAAGCTCAGACGTAATTTGTGCACCCCCCCCCCCCCTTACAAGAACTGTTGTAATTATAAACAAACAAATGTAATCGGATTGGGGTCTCGTCACCCCGACTCACACATGTCCCACACACGTGGTCCCACACACAGACACACACACGACAATCGCAGCATCTTACCCGCCCTGGCAACAAATACATAACCCAAACCGATTGTTTAACTTGGCCATTGTTTGTTTTACTACCGACAGATAACTCAGCCCAAACTTGATCAAAATCTGGCCAGCTGTACCACCAGTCGTGACTCCAGTTGCCAGTTGGGACGTGTCTGTGCCACAATGATAAGCATGCATCAACACCGCTCACCACCCATCTCACCGCCCCATCTCACCACCCATCTCAGTGCCCGGGGTTTGCCAGAATCTTGACATGGGTACATGTTGACATGGAGGTGGGTACAACATGTTGACATGGAGGTGGGTACAACATGTTGACATGGAGGTGGGTACAACATGTTGACATGGAGGTGGGTACAACATGTTGACATGGAGGTGGGTACAACATGTTGACATGGAGGTGGGTACAACATGTTGACATGGAGGTGGGTACAACATGGAGGTGGGTACAACATGTTGACATAGAGGTGGGTACAACATGTTGACATGGAGGTGGGTACAACATGTTGACATGGAGGTGGGTACAACATGGAGGTGGGTACAACATGTTGACATGGAGGTGGGTACAACATGTTGACATGGAGGTGGGTACAACATGTTGACATGGAGGTGGGTACAACATGGAGGTGGGTACAACATGTTGACATGGAGGTGGGTACAACATGTTGACATTGAGGTGGGTACAACATGTTGACATGGAGGTGGGTACAACATGTTGACATGGAGGTGGGTACAACATGGAGGTGGGTACAACATGGAGGTGGGTACAACATGTTGACATGGAGGTGGGTACAACATGTTGACATGGAGGTGGGTACAACATGTTGACATGGAGGTGGGTACAACATGTTGACATGGAGGTGGGTACAACATGGAGGTGGGTACAACATGTTGACATGGAGGTGGGTACAACATGTTGACATGGAGGTGGGTACAACATGGAGGTGGGTACAACATGTTGACATGGAGGTGGGTACAACATGTTGACATTGAGGTGGGTACAACATGTTGACATGGAGGTGGGTACAACATGTTGACATGGAGGTGGGTACAACATGGAGGTGGGTACAACATGGAGGTGGGTACAACATGGAGGTGGGTACAACATGGAGGTGGGTACAACATGGAGGTGGGTACAACATGGAGGTGGGTACAACATGTTGACATGGAGGTGGGTACAACATGTTGACATGGAGGTGGGTACAACATGTTGACATGAAGGTGGGTACAACATGTTGACATGGAGGTGGGTACAACATGTTGACATGGGAGGTGGGTACAACATGTTGACATGAAGGTGGGTACAACATGTTGACATGGAGGTGGGTACAACATGTTGACATGGGAGGTGGGTACAACATGTTGACATGGCGGTGGGTACAACATATTGACATGTCACGTGGTACACCCCCACCCCATGCCGCTCGCCAAGTTTGGTGGAGGTGAGAGCCGGTCAAGTCTGCCCGTGAACTGACCGGACCGGTTTGCCGTGGACTGACCGGACCGGTTTGCCGTGGACTGACCGGACCGGTTTGCCGTGGACTGACCGGACCGGTTTGCCGTGGGCTGACCGGACCGGTTTGCCGTGGACTGACCGGACCGGTTTGCCGTGGACGTTCATGGCTGTTCCAAGTGTTTAATTCTAATTAATATTTAATGAGAGCAAATGTTCCCCGCATAATGAATGCACGTCCGCGTTGTATGGGGATGTGTGGGGATGTGTGGGTATGTGCTACATAAGTGTTATGTGGGGATGTGTGGGGATGTGTGGGGATGTGTAGGGATGTGCTACCAACAGGTGTAAAATCCTATACAACAGACTGAGGTTTGGGCCGTGGTCAGGGTTTGGAATTCTTACATCTCTAGACCACTGCCCCAACATGCCACAGTATTTCACACGAGGGTGATTCTGCTACATGCAGCACACAGCATACCATCTTCTACCCCACCACCTCCCTCCAACAACCGGTAAAATAAAAACTTTGGCCAGACCTCTGGGCAGATCAATACGTCACCCCCCCCCTCCTAACATGTCAGAACCACCCTCGGGGAGAAAAGACTTTCAAACCAACTCAGTGATGTACCACGTGATCTAAAGCCGAGCCCTACCCAGAGTGCTGTGACCTGATGGAAGCGCAAAATTACGGAGGTCAAGGTCATTTCAATTATTGAATTTCAAAATATAACAAAACTGGAGGACGGTATCGATAATTTTAGTGGTATCGATACCCTCAGCTACTGGCATCTGAAGTCAATTTTTTAAAAGTGGTTCCAAGATTGTTACAGCAATTTGGTCACAAAATGTGTGTATATGTGTGTGGTATTACAGAATGTAAGCAGCTCGCGACAAATGGTGACGTATTATAAACTTCCCACCACCTACACCCCACACACTAGTGAGATACAACCTACACTCCCACACACATGTGAGGTACAAACTACACCCCATCCACCCCCACACACTAGTGACGTACAACCTACATCCCCACACACTTGTGAGGTACAAACTACACCCCATCCACCCCCACACACTAGTGACGTACAACCTACATCCCCACACACTTGTGAGGTACAAACTACACCCCATCCACCCCCACACACTAGTGACGTACAACCTACATCCCCACACACTTGTGAGGTACAAACTACACCCCATCCACCCCCACACACTAGTGAGATACAACCTACACCCCCACACACTAGTGACGTACAACCTACACCCCCACACACATGTGAGGTACAACCTACACCCTATCCACCCCACACACATGTGAGGTACAACCTACACCCCCACATACTTGTGAGGTACAACCTACACCCCCACACACATGTGAGGTACAACCTACACCCCCACACACATGTGAGGTACAACCTACACCCCCACACACATGTGAGGTACAACCTACACCCCCACACACTAATGACGCACAACCTACACACCACACACTTGTGTGGTACAACCTACACCCCACACACATGTGAGGTACAACCTACACCCTCACACACTTGTGAGGTACAAACTACACCCCATCCACCCCCACACACTTGTGAGGTCCGCTCTGCTCCAGCAAATAACAAGCTCACACAGGCGGCGCGTGCAGGTTCATTAAATTAACATAAGCAATATCTGGCAGCTAGCGTGGGGCCATCCACTGACCGGTCTATGGGCCATCTAGAGGGACCTTCTAGCTAAGTCCATCTAGTGGGACCTTCTAGCTAAGGCCATCTAGTGGGACCTTCTAGCTAAGGCCATCTAGTGGGACCTTCTAGCTAAGGCCATCTAGTGGGACCTTCTAGCTAAGGCCATCTAGTGGGACCTTCTAGCTAAGTCCATCTAGTGGGACCTTCTAGCTAAGGCCATCTAGTGGGACCTTCTAGCTAAGGCCATCTAGTGGGACCTTCTAGCTAAGGCCATCTAGTGGGACCTTCTAGCTAAGGCCATCTAGTGGGACCTTCTAAGGTCATCTAGTGGGACCTTCTAGCTAAGGCCATCTAGTGGGACCTCCTAAGGCCATCTAGTGGGACCTTCTAAGGTCATCTAGTGGGACCTTCTAAGGTCATCTAGTGGGACCTTCTAAGGTCATCTAGTGGGACCGTCTAAGGCCATCTACTGGGACCTTCTAGCTAAGTCCATCTAGTGGGACCTTCTAGCTAAGGCCATCTAGTGGGACCTTCTAAGGTCATCTAGTGGGACCTTCTAAGGTCATCTAGTGGGACCTTCTAGCTAAGGCCATCTAGTGGGACCTCCTAAGGCCATCTAGTGGGACCTCCTAAGGCCATCTAGTGGGACCTTCTAAGGTCATCTAGTGGGACCTTCTAAGGTCATCTAGTGGGACCTTCTAAGGTCATCTAGTGGGACCTTCTAGCTAAGGCCATCTAGTGAGGCTCAGCGAAAACATTTTAACAGCCTATTTAGTATTGAGGACTTAATTAATTTGAAATTAAATAGTAATATATAGTCTTAATTAGTACTAATTACTTCAATTAGCCAGCATATAGCATATAAGCATAGCTCTACATAAACCTCCACACATAACCTAACCATAATAAAACAATTGGGCTAACATAATCTCACAAGATTAGTGATTAGATCGTTTTCATTTGCAACCATCAAAACAAAATCCTCTCTAAAAGTGTTTTGAAACACATGAACTAATTTTTTTTTATTATTACTACCAAACCAAAGCCACTATCGGCGACATTAGCGCTGGTGGAAAGTTAGTTTATAGATTCTAAATGTAAAAATACATGTGTAGGCCGTGCATGAATGGACACATCCATCTTCTAGCCTAACACAGATAAACAAACGACAGCGCTAGACAGTTGAAAGTGAGGCACAAATTGTACTGACCTTTTTGATTGGATATCCGAGTGTGTGTCAGACGCGCGTGTACCCGTGACAAGCGTCTCGCCCGATGTCGTCATCTCCTCTCGTCCAGGCGGTATCGATTACTCCGCAGACATTAATAAGGTCATCGATACGGCGTCAAATATGTCATTGATTTCTCTGCCTTTTAGAGGTATCGACCGGCGAAATGCAGCGATTTCGACCCTAGAGAAAGTGTAGGGGCGTTGTTTCTACAGGACAGGGTTAGAGATGGCAGGATCTCAAGGACACGGCTGTGGACGGCTGGTTGTTGTTGGCTAGACGGCTGGCTGTTGTTGGTCGTATAGTTGGACGGCTGGCTGTTGTTGGCTAGACGGCTGGCTGTTGTTGGCTAGACGGTTGGCTGTTGTTGGCTAGACGGCTGGCTGTTGTTGGCTAGACGGTTGGCTGTTGTTGGCTAGACGGCTGGCTGTTGTTGGCTAGACGGCTGGCTGTTGTTGACCGTAGGATTGGACGGCTGGCTGTTGTTGGCTAGACGGTTGGCTGTTGTTGGCTAGACGGTTGGCTGTTGTTGGCTAGACGGCTGGCTGTTGTTGGCTAGACGGCTGGCTGTTGTTGACTAGACGGCTGGCTGTTGTTGGCTGGCTAGACGGTTGGCTGTTGTTGGCTAGACGGCTGGCTGTTGTTGGCTAGACGGCTGGCTGTTGTTGGCTAGACGGCTGGCTGTTGTTGGCTGGCTGGCTGTTGTTGGCTGGCTAGACGGTTGGCTGTTGTTGGCTAGACGGCTGGCTGTTGTTGGCTAGACGGCTGGCTGTTGTTGGCTAGACGGCTGGCTGTTGTTGGCTAGACGGCTGGCTGTTGTTGGCTAGACGGCTGGCTGTTGTTGACTAGACGGCTGGCTGTTGTTGACTAGACGGCTGGCTGTTGTTGGCTAGACGGCTGGCTGTTGTTGGCTAGACGGCTGGCTGTTGTTGGCTAGACGGCTGGCTGTTGTTGGCTAGACGGCTGGCTGTTGTTGGCTGGCTAGACGGCTGGCTGTTGTTGGCTGGCTAGACGGCTGGCTGTTGTTGGCTAGACGGCTGGCTGTTGTTGACTAGACGGCTGGCTGTTGTTGGCTAGACGGCTGGCTGTTGTTGGCTAGACGGCTGGCTGTTGTTGACTAGACGGCTGGATGTTGTTGGCTAGACGGCTGGCTGTTGTTGACTAGACGGCTGGCTGTTGTTGACTAGACAACGTGCATGTGTTTGAAAAAACTCACCAGACATGCCGAGACAGTGGACGTCAAGCTCGTGTTTGTATGTTTGTATGTCGGTCAATAGCGTGACGTGCAACAGCTGGGTCTAAAGACGTACTCACGACATACAGAGAGCAGGTGAGAGAGGTACAGCTCGGCATAATGGGACATTAAAGTATTGACAGCTGTGCCGGTATACGAGCGTTGGTCCACTGTGCTAGTCAGGCTGGTCGATGGTCTGTTGGTCGATGGTCCGTCTGGTCAATGGTCCGTCTGGTCGATGGTCGATGGTCCGTCTGCTGGTCCGTCTGGTCGATGGTCCGTCTGGTCGATGGTCCGTCTGGTCGATGGTCCGTCTGTTGGTCGATGGACCGCCTGGTCGATGGTCTATTGGTCGATGGTCCGTCTGCTGGTCGATGGTCCGTCTGGTCGATGGTCCGTCTGGTCGATGGTCCGTCTGGTCGATGGTCCGTCTGGTCGATGGTCCGTCTGGTCGATGGTCCGTCTGGTCGATGTTCCGTCTGCTGGTCCGTCTGGTCGATGATCCGTCTGGTCGATGGTCCGTCTGGTCGATGGTCTGTTGGTCGATGGTCTGTTGGTCGATGGTCCGTCTGGTCGATGGTCCGTCTGTTGGTCGATGGTCCGTCTGGTCAATGGTCCGTCTGGTCGATGGTCCGTCTGGTCGATGGTCTGTTGGTCGATGGTCTGTTGGTCGATGGTCCGCCTGGTCGATGGTCCGTATGCTGGTCCGTCTGGTCGATGGTCTGTCTGTTGTTTAGAAATTAAGCGCTATATAATTTTTACAATAGCAAATAATAACTTAAAAGTTGTATCCTAATATATAAAAGCCCATGTGCGCACTTCTCTCTCTCTCTGTCCGCAAAATATTTTCGCCGGATATCACATCAGAATCTGCAGCGATTTATGGAGAACTTGATACGGACTTTGGTTGAAAATAATATGATAGATGTTTTAATGTATAACCAACATTTTATTTAAGAAGAAAAATAAAGGCATATTCAAATGTAGAAAAACAGTTTTCATTATGCAACAGGAAAAGTGTTTATAGTTGTGAAAAAGAACCCATGAAACAATGACGTCACTAATGTTTATACATTAACTAATGACGTCATCTGCCGAGTTTAGAATAAAACGAAATGAACCATTTCATTCCAATTTGATTTAGATCTACTTACGCTATGAAATGTATACAATACAATTTTTCCGGCCTAAACTTATAAAATTTATTTTATCTATTTGGATTCTAGATCTAGAGATTCTAGATCTAGACTAGATCTAAGTCGCTAAGTCGCTAAGATCTAGATTTAGACTCTATCTACTCTAGAATCTATTCCAAAAATAAATTTATATATTAAACTATTTTCGGGCCTTAATTATTTTACAGAAATCTTTGTTTATTTAGCTATGGAACTGGCTAATGTGGGATAAAAATTTAATTTGAAAGAAAAGGCATATTAGCGTAAGATACGTTTTATAAATACCTCTTTCATTCTCCGTGTTTTATAGGTGAACGGAAAAAAAAAACACAGGAAAAAAGTCACAGTTTTTGCTAGGAAAAAAAGTCACAGAAAAAAAAGTCACAGTAGAAAAATTTTATCGGAAAAAAAGTCACAGAAATAAAGTCACAGAAAAAAAGTCACAAAAATATTTTTAGAAATATTTTTATTAATTTGTTAAGAATAGTAAAATTTTGTATGTTTATTGTTGTGGGTTGTATTTTTTATGGCATAAATTATTTATAGACGTTAAAAGCATTATGATTTATAACAATTGTAAGTAAAAAATACTCTAAGACAATTAACACAACAATCTCAAATTTTGTTACGTATTTAGTTAAATACGCGGTAGAAAAGTTAATTATAAAAGAAATTTAGGCACATTTTGCCGTAGGCTATTCTCTGGTCGGCCTCTCCTCAGTAGGCATTGTCCGAACATATTTTGTGTTGTTGACGTTATGCATCAATTACAGTCTTTGAACCTTTCTGTTTTGATCCTAAGTTTTGTTATGAAATGAGCGTGATAAATGTGGGCAGTAAAGGTGGTTGAACTAAACATAACTATTGTTGCCATGAGTTGAGGGCAGCAAGTCAGATGAACTTACCATTTCACGGTAATTTAATATTGGTATTTAAAAAAAAACGATGAAAAACGTGGACTTTGGAGCATTCTATTAAATGCTTCTAATCTTAAGTTTAAAATCATTACTTCATAATAAATATTTTTAGATGAATTATAAAAAAATTACCATGCGTATACAGCCTACACACATTACATTACATTTAATTAATCCTAAGTTAATTTGCACTCTCTAAATAATTAATACATAAAAGTTTTAACAAATATCATGCAAATATATATTTGTGACTTTTTTCCTGTGACTTTTTTTCCTGTGACTTTTTTCCTGTGACTTTTTTTCCTGTGACTTTTTTTCTGTGTTTTTTTTCCTGTGACTTTTTTTCCTACAATCGTTTTATCAGGTACCTAAATAGCTGAGATGATAGTGTATTAACACGCAGGTGGTGCGGGATCGAGACACACCAAGTAAAACTTTTTTTTGTATATGTGAATCTTCCGATTTTAGACTATAAAGAAAGGAACTACTTCATTCAAATTTGATTTAGATCTAGATCTATAGATCTACTCATCATGACGTACGCTATGAAATATATACAATTTTATCGGTCAAACTAATACAAATTACTTAAAAACAACATAATGACCATTGAATAGCCAGATTTTTAACGGAATCATTTAAGTCACTTAATCAGTGTGTGCCTGTGTTATGTTAAATGTGTCGGATTTTTAGCTAATTAGTTATTTCTTTGCTTTGTCACTTATATCGTTCAGCGTGTAGTAAAGCACATTGCGTTTTGACCAATAACTATTTCATAAATTATTTTCTCAAACAAGTACATTTTAAAATATATAGGCCTATAATTCACGTGAAACGGGTACCGATGGCTAGTTTATATGTAAGCGGTCAAACTAAGGTGCAGGAATTTCATATATAAGGGAAATAACTTTCGCAAGAATAGCTAAATTAGCCAAGTGTAACTAAGACATGTTTGAAAAACACAATAAAACTCTCTAAATTTCATTACGTAATAATTATAATAAGTCTTTTATATTAGCTATGTAACCTTGTGAAACAATATATTTTATCTACAAAACTGTATGTTTTGTTTGAAAGTCTGAAAATGGTAGCTTTATTATAACATACTTCTATTCAATTTTGATGACATACAATGAATTATATATTGTGGTTTTAAAAAGTATACAAAATTTTGGATCCCCTAAATAAAGGGATGTCTTTCAAAAATTCAAACACGGGTAACTGTTTTAGACATTGCTAGAATTACTGATTAAATATAACAAAAAATTTGAAAAAAAAAGTTTACCGGTTAGTTATAAATTCCATCCTATTTAATATTATATATTAATACTTAAAGGGTAAAATAGATTCCTAAAAAAAACTAAATATTTTCAACTAAAGAATGAATATCTTTCTTTGTAGTGTGTTCGTACTGAATTGAAATCATCTAACTTAACGATAAACTCGACTACTCGATATACTCTACTACATTCACAACACATCAAACTTCGATACCTAAACATAACTTGACTCGATGCTCCAGAACTACGACACCAACTCGTTTAACTTCACCAAACTTTACAAACGGTACTCCCAATCAACAATGATTTCACTGGACCTACTACTACACTTTAACAGTCAATATAATTCGATACCTTAATACCACAAGAATCAATACTCCCGAACTCCAGAACAACGATACTTCATCACCTGCATTCGCTGTTCATTCTCATTTCTCTATTACCAATCAGATTTCACTAGACCGTAAAAATTATGACCCTTTAAAACTTCGATACTTTATACCTACGAAACCGATTGTAGGAAAAAAAGTCACAGGAAAAAAAAACACAGAAAAAAAGTCACAGGAAAAAAAGTCACAGGAAAAAAAGTCACAGGAAAAAAAGTCACAAATATATATTTGCATGATATTTGTTAATATTTTTATGTAATAAATATTTAGAGAGTGCAAATTAACTTAGGATTAATTAAATGTAATGTAATGTGTGTAGGCTGTATACGCATAGGAATTTTTATAATTCATCTTAAAATATTTATTATGAAGTATGTAGATTGTAATTATTTTAAACTTAAGATTAGTAGCATTTAATAGAATGCTCCAAAGTCCACGGTTTTCATCGTGTTTTTTTTTTAAATACCAATATTAAATTACCGTGAAATGGTAAGTTCATCTGACTTGCTGCCCTCAACTCATGGCAACAATAGTTATGTTTAGTTCAACCACCTTTACTGCCCACATTTATCACGCTCATTACATAACAAAACTTAGGATCAAAACAGAAAGCCGACAAGGTTCAAAGGCTGTCATTGACGCGTAACGTCAACAACACAAAATATGTTCGGACAATGCCTACTGAGTAGAGGCCGACCAGAGAATAGCCTACGGCAAAATTTGCCTAAATTTCTTTTATAATTAACTTTTCTACCGCGTATTTAAATAAATACGTAACAAGTTGAGATTGTTGTGTAAATTATCTTAGAGTATTTTTACTTACAATTGTTATAAATCATAATGCTTTTAACGTCTATAAATAATTTATGCTATCAAAAAATACAACCCACAACCATAAACATACAAAATTTTACAATTCTTAACAAATTAATAAAAATATTTCTAAAAAGATTTTTGTGACTTTTTTTCTGTGACTTTATTTCTGTGACTTTTTTTCCGATAAAATTTTTCCACTGTGACTTTTTTTCTGTGACTTTTTTTCCTAGCAAAAACTGTGACTTTTTTTCTGTGTTTTTTTTTTCCTGTGACTTTTTTTCCGTTTACCACGAAACCATATCAGCAACAGCCTTCCGCCGTTACTCGCAAATCTAAACGATTCATCAAAACGTACCAAACAAGCAAAATGCTTTGAACACCCCACATTACAAAACTCTGTACACCAGGACAGATTTCTAATTCAAAGTCAGAGAAAACGAGACTTACAAGGCCTATTAAAATTTTAATTAATTCATTAAAAAAATTAATTAGGCGACCAATTAAGTCAAATTGAATGTCACGATGCATTGTCTTCATGTCTTGACCCACGTACCAACAACGAACAGTATCAGGCAGTTAGAAGTGCCTACAATTTCACACGGGCGTTTCGATCTAGACAGACAGAGGAAAGCAAGTTAAATAAAAGCTTGCAAAAATCATGTCTATTTCCCGAGTTGCTATCCCCTGTTGTTTTATATAAGAATATTCGAGAAAGTTTAGGGAGATCACTCCCGTTTTTTTTTTTACTTTCACGTATATACGAAGTATAGAGAAAGTATTGTAATCGTGCACAAAAATAACATGAAATTTTGACAGTTTTCACCGTTTTACTCCTCAGTCCTTCATCACATCCAGAGTATAGAGGACTTATTTTAATCAGGCAAAAATTATAAATACAAATATATAAACGTTTTGGCGTTTTATGCGTTATCGAGTCGTAAAAACTGGACTTTGCAATTCTGTCCGTATGTCTGTGTGTCTGTGTGTGTGTAAACACGATAACTTGAGTACCGTTACAGCTAGGTTGATGAAATTTCATATTTTATTTTATCAAAATCGTAGATCCTGATCACCTTTTGAGCGACTTCCGATTACCGGAAATGGTACTTTTTCTACTTTGAATTTTTCAAAAGCTTATAAGTTGCGTACTATTTTAGATAGATGCATGAAATTTCACACGTAAGTAAAAGATCTAATTCTCTACCTTCTGTCAAATTTTGAGTAATTTCCGTTTACCGGAAGTACTAATTTACGCTATTTCCGATTTCTCAAAAAACGCATGTAAATTTATAAAGTACTAATAATATCCCGCACTTTTATACACATTTTATTAGGCTTTCACTTGGTGTGGGACGGAGTGGTCTAGCGGTAGAGAGCTGGACTGCTAACCCGTTAGTCTCGAGTTCGAATCAGAGTTAAAGTCAGTAGACCGTCCCTGAGTCCACCCAACTCTGATGGGTACCTAACTCCTGTTAGGGAAAGTAAAGGCGGCTGGGCATAGTGCTGACCACACTATCTCTTCATATGCCGAGGTCACAGAAACAAGTGAACTCTACTTCACTTGCACCATAGACCGTCAGGTTTGAAAGGGAAACTTTTCACTTGGTGTGCAATTCTTTTTTTTTTACGAGATTCTATTCTATTATAAAAAGTTTAAGTAATTAAAAATGGATAACAAATATTATCTATGTCCTGAGTTGACATCCCTCGTAATTTTATATTAGAATATTCGAGAAAGTTTAGGGGAGATAACTCCCGTTTTTTTACTGAGACTTTTTGTCCGTTCACCGGGGCAAACAGATCCTGGTGGTGTGGGGGTGGGGAAACATTAGATTATGGTGGGGGGGGGGGGGTAAACATTAGATCATGGTGGGGGGGGGGCAATTAACAGACCCTGGTGGGGGCGGGGCAAACATTAGACCCTTGTGAGGAAAAGAGCTTATCTTTGGTCTCTGTGGGTGGGGGGGTACACTTGTTTCCCATGGTGCTTATTTTGGTCTCTGGGGGTGGGGGGGGGGGGTACCCTTGTTTCCCATGGTATGCGATGCACAGATTGGCTGAGACGGAACGAAATGAGTAAACCGTCTGGACGGCCAACATCATGAGTTAACTGTCTGGACGGCCAACATCATGAGTTAACCGTCTGGACGGCCAACATGATGAGTTAACCGTCTGGACGGCCATCATCATGATTCTGCAAGGGTTAAGTGGCTAACTCTGTCATGGATGATGTGCCGGCTGTTTGCTGCACTCAGCTCGACACTCCGGCACCCTGAAGGTTAACCCACCTCTCACCCCCCTCACCTTTAACCCCCCCCCCCCCTCCCCACTACCCGACTCTCCCTGCCGTCACGTGACCGGCTGGTCAGTTTATGGAGACCTGTCACAGACCTGGGAAACGTCACATCCGGTTAAAACTAAAAACTTGAACTAGGACAAAAAAATATTTCCTCCCCTGGAAATGGATTTGGAATCCTGGGATTGGGTTTTTCTGGGGTAAAAATAGATGTTCCAGAAATGTAACCTCTTTTGAGTTTTTGTGGGGGGTGGGGGAGCTGGAACAGACGTCATTACAAATACTATACAACAAAATGGCATCTAGCAGTAATATGGTTGTCACACAGGTGTACATAGACACAACCTCAGCCAACCGGCATTGACCTCACACAAACAGCCTTGACCCCAGGCAACCGGCCTTGACCCCAGGCAACAATCTGTGAGTTCAACAAGAACATTAATCTCCCTCGTTGTTTAGCATCAGTTAGGTAACATCAATCATGAGCACTTTAATTAGCAATCGTCCGCTTCGGCATTAATTATCTGCCCTTGTGAAATCGTCTGCTAAGATCCAAACTAGCAGCACCCGCCCTGCAGACACCAGCAGACGACTCCGTTGGCGCCAGACCGTGGATGATTGCCGTCTGCCTCGGTCCGGCCACTTCCGGTCGGTGTGACTAGCGCCCCATTGGTTGCTCCATCAGACGGTCACACCCAGGAAGTGACGTCACAACTCTATCGCCGGGAAACGGCCGTCCATAGACGTCACATCCCGTTGAGCTGACATTTGAATGACATCTTTGACATTTCACCCGTACTATGTCACGTGGTCTGACCGTCTGAAGTGGCTTTGTTCCCTAGCCAATGGCTGCTGGACTGTCAGTGGCTAGACAATTCAAATTTTATGACGCCTGACTCTGTTCTTTACACCGCAATGTTATGGCGGTATAAACACACACACACACACACACATACACACACATGCACACACATACACACACATACACGCACGCACAGACACATGCACATGCACACACACACATATACACATATACACACACACTAACACCTGTACACGTACACACACACGCACATACAAACACACACTCTACAATGTTGCTGTTGTATTTATCTCAGGAGCTTTGAGGCAGCAACCAATCGGATGCCCCGTCCAATCAGGTCACTGTTAGCTTCAAAGGTCATCCTGACCTACAGGTCGGGGACATTGACCACAGTCGGGGTCCATCTTGACAGTTTGCTTTACCCGGAGCTTCTGCGCATGCGCCGCGCTTGGGTTGCCTACATCCTGTCAGCGAGATGCGAAGCGAAGTGACGTCAGGTAACAGCCCGGCTGTAAGACTGCTCCAGTTCACCGCGAGGCAGTCTTGACACGTCACCGCATGAATGCTGACGTCAGCACTTGACGTCAAACCACTTGACGTCACCACTTGACGTCAGCACTTGACGTCACACCACTTGACTGCCATTTAACTAACTGGGCCCTGGGTACTCATTAAAAAGCGTTCCACGGTTGATTGATTTCGGTGACGATGAGTTAATGACGTGGCATATTTGATAGTTTCTGTTCGGTGGGTGGTATAATGTGGACATTAACCCGGTCACCTGACCACGTGCAAGCCGATACCTGCACGTCACGCGCCATTGACCAAAAAAAAAGGGCATAAATATCTGAGTGCGAGAAACACGAGCCCAGTTTTTTGTCTTAAAGCTTCACAACTTTAGACTGCTAAATGTGGCCAGACTTTTGACTGCTAAATGTGGCCAGACTTTTGGCTGCTAAATGTGGCCAGACTTTTGGCTGCTAAAATTAATATGGACAGACTTTAGACTGCTAAATGTGGCCAGACTTTTGGCTGCTAAATGTGGCCAGAATTTTGACTGCTAAATTTGGCCAGAATTATGAGACAATGCCGGAGACCCATTGTTTGATTACCAGACGACTTGAAGATGAATTCCTGCCCGCACGTGTGGTCAGAAAACTGACCCGAGTAGTGGCGACATGAGTCACTCCAGTGATGTTTCCAGTGATGTATCGCTTATGTTGAGTGATCACGTTGTCACGTAAGATCGACGTGACACGTGACGCGTGACTTACTGTATGAGATGACGTCACATTGTCACACCAAGCTTACCATTAATTAATATCTATTCTGCTTCCCCCCACCTCCCGTAATTTTTTTTGTCAAGTGTCCATTGCAATCTGCATCCCAATCACATTACCTCCACTCTACTCTACCTACCTACTCAAATCACCTCCACTCTACTCCACCTACCTCCTCACCTACACTCTACTCCACCTACCTCCTCACCTCCATTCTACTCCACCTACCTCCTCACCTCCATGCTCCCAACCTCTCCACACTTCCAACCTTCACCTTACCTCCCTCCCTCCCTTCCTTCCCCCCCCCCCCCCCATCCCCCAATCCTTTCAATTCACATCAGTGTCCAAGCTTCTAGAAATGACATTTTAATGACGTCATATCTAAAGCTTTACATAACTTAATTTTTTACTGATATTTGATTTATATCTGTAATGTTGAAGAAAGTAGTTAATTTTTTTTACTGATATTTGATTTATATCTGCAATGTTGAAGAAAGTAGTTTTTAATGTCTTGTAATTTATAACAGTTTAGACGTATTGTCGTACAAGATTTAAAAAAAAAAAACTTCTGGAAGAATTTTTTTGCCTTTGATGTCGGACAAAAAACTGGGATGGAAGACAGACTGAGCGCAGACGACTTAAGGGATCTTCACACTTGTCATTTGATACGACTTAAGGGATTTTCACACTCGATGCAAAATGCGTCGAATCGCCCCAGGGCTTGACTCAAAAATATCCCCATCAGAAGCAGGCTTAGAGATTAGGTCGCTTTTGGAGAGGGGGTTATAGCGAGAGATTTGTGGGGGGGGGGGCGTGTATATTTGAAACGACGAACTTTAGGGAGTGTCCTATTTTACAAGCTTTTATTACACTCACTTCCTCTGTCTATCCGTCTGTCTAGATCGAAACGCCGGAGCGAAAATTCGGACACTTCTAACTGGCAGATACGGTTCGTAATTGGTACATGGGTCAAGACATGAAGAAAATGCATTATGACATTAAATTTTACTTAATTGGATGCCTAATTATTATTTTTTATGAATTAATTAAAATTTGGACCGAATTAGTTGGCAGTTCTATACACAGGCGTCATGACGGCCGTGTTGGGCGTGGAGCGAGGGGGGCTCTACGTCAAAAGCGCGTCGTCACGTCCAGTAGACTCGCGATGGTTTTTAGTCGGGTCAGCAGTCTAGTTCTTTACCACTAGACAACGCCATCCCATAATACTGTGACACGTATAGTAAAACTAATCATATTATTAAAGCAAAACTGTTTTTCAAATAGTGTATCATATATTTGTTGCTACACTATATTGTCTTAACATGCGTATAACTCGTTAATACTAAAAAGTATAAAAATAATAAATACATAAAAACGTTTATAATTACAAGCTTTTTTAAATGCACTAAAAAGAAGAAAATAATACAATTATTATTAAATATAAAATAATTTTTAAAAATATAATAAATCTGCGGTTACTATATATATATATAAAATTACTTTCTTTAAATATATTAATACACTACTATTTATACCACTATAATTAAAAGCGTGGGCCGCTATAATAATAAGTATTTAAACAAGTGGTCCACGCTTTTAATTATAGTGATATAAATAGTAGTGCATTAATATATTTAAAGACCGTAATTTTTTATATATAAAGTAACCGCAGATTTATTATATTTTAAAAAAAAAAATTACGATATAATTGTAATGTTTTTTTTTTAATTTTAATTTTTTTTTCTACTAAAATGTATTTTATTTAGTTATTTATTTTTGTTTTGTAACTTCACTAAATGTATTTTTTTTTTTTTTTTTTTGTTTTGTTACTTTACTAAATGTATTTTTTTAAATATTTTATCACTCCAAGATGACGGCTGTCTCTACTAAATATTGCCAGTTTTTTTTTCAATCTGTTTTTTTTTTTTGAGATTTCAACCTAAAATTGTGCCCAGTCATGACTTGTAGTTTTACCTGACTTTTGGTAGCGAGTAATCTGAAAAATGGTGGCAAAGGTTCGTGTGGCTCAATAGAGGATCGGGAAGCGGGAAAGGTTCGTGTGGCTCCATAGAGGATCGTGAAGCGGGAAAGGTTCGTGTGGCTCCATAGAGGATCGTGAAGCGGGAAAGGTTCGTCTGGCTCCATAGAGGATCGGGAAGCGGGAAAGGTTCGTCTGGCTCCATAGAGGATCGGGAAGCGGGAAAGGTTCGTCTGGCTCCATAGAGGATCGGGAAGCGGGAAAGGTTCGTCTGGCTCCATAGAGGATCGGGAAGCGGGAAATGAAGTGACAGGAAAAAAAAACACAAAATGTCACAAAGGAAAAATTTTATCGGAAAAAGACACAGAAATAAAATTTAAAAAAAAGTCACAAAAACGTTCTAATTTGGATTTACTTGTTGAGAATTGGAAAATCTTGGTGGTTTATAAACGTGGGTGGTGTTTACAGTAATTACAGTAACATGTTTATAAGTGGTAGCAGCCCTAAATAATGCTAGGTTCGAGTAATATTAAAGTGGATTGATGTTGTAGTAGGGAGCCAAACCTTTACAGCGCCCCACTTCTGTGGACGCTAGACCTTGACAGCGCCCCACACTGATGACGTAGTAGGCCTAACAAGCGCGCAATCAAGAACGAGACTAACGACGCTAGAATAGTTCTGTGGCGGCCCAAGCAAGCTGCCATCTATAAACGGGATGTAGATTGTTCTATGTTGGAACAAGAGGTCTAGAACATTCCACATACACGGGGTATTACAGCAACCCAAATGACCGACGCCGTCCATCGGATGAAACCCTCGCTATCGTCTGACAGCTAATGACTGACAGCTAACGTCTGACAGCTAACGTCTGACAGCTAACGTCTGACAGCTAACGTCTGACAGCTAACGTCTGACAGCTAACGTCTGACAGCTAACGTCTGACAGCTAACGTCTGACAGCTAACGTCTGACAGCTAACGTCTGACAGCTAACGTCGGACAGCTAACGTCTGACAGCTAACGTCGGACAGCTAACGAGGCGAGATAGTTAAGCGCTACTTGCACCATTGGCTGGAAATTTGGATGTCTTTCTTAACTAAGATGCTCCATCCTACTCTTACCAACCCAATGATGTCGGCCTTTTGGTTGTCGGCCTTTTGGTTGTCGGCCTTTTGGTTGTCGGCCCTTTGGTTGTCGGCTTTTTTTTTTGGTCAGCCTTATGTCCACTGCTTCGCCAAAACTTCCACAAACACCCTACAAACCTGGACACCCCCACCACAACCTGACACCCCCACAACCCCCACAAGCTAACATCCCAAATTGCTGAAACTTGTACTGTCCAAAGGGCCAGACAAATCCCACAACCTGACACCCCCACAACCCCCACAAGCTAACATCCCAAATTGCTGAAACTTGTACTGTCCAAAGGGCCACACAAATCCCACGGACATGCACATAACTTGATGGCCCTCTGACGTCAGACATGCGCGGGACGTCATCAAATATCAATCACTATGACGTCATTGTTGTATCACGTGTCTATGTACGTCATCGGCTCGGCTTGTGTTGCCGTCTAACATGTTTAGACATTCAACTCCCCCCCCCCACCCGACACCACCACCCACCCTTCGACTCCCCACCCTAGCACTGAGGCGTGGAATATTCAAAGCTCTCCCGCGGGGAGCAGGCGTAGGGCCCCAGCAGACGACACCTCGTGCTTTGATTAAATTTACACCGCGCCTAGTCGCCATTTTGGTTCCAGCATGCATCACTCGACCTTTACCCTCAGCACCGACTCCACTCTCAGAACTGGTGGCCAGAAACTGGTGGGGCATCTCGTGGTGGGGCATCACGTGGGGCATCACGTGGGGCATCACGTGGGGCATATGGTGGGGCATCTGGTGGGGCATATGGTGGGGCATCTCGACAAGAGAACGGTCGCCTGGTGGAGCATCTCGACAATAGAACGGTCGCCATTTTATTCGCCACTGTCAACATTTTATATCCATATCCATATCTATCTATAATTATATATATATATATATATATATATATATATATATATATATATATATATATATATATATATATATATATATATATATATATATATATATATGCATGCCTAAAAATTATATTTATAATTATATATATTTGATTATAAAAATATTTTTCCCAGTAATTTTGTTTGATGATGAAATAAAAACATTTTTTGCCCATAGAGTGATCTCAACTTGATCGCTCTCAACAGCTTTCAACAAATATTTCTCTACCCCCCCCCCTCTCACCCCCCCCCTCCAACCCCATCCCCTGTTAGTGTAGAGGCGGGAATGGCTGTTTGAAGGCCCAACACTCTCGCCGCGGCTTATTTTAACACCAAATCGTCGAATGTTTGTCCAATCGATACCGGGTCAACTTTTGGCGGGAACAGCTGACCGGATGTGGACGCATTCGCTAACCGATGTCGCAGATTTGAACCGCGCGATGGTTGGAAGCTGGGCATGAGGGGGACAGTCAATTATGCATGTCGGGGCACCGGACTAGCGGCTGGCATTTTTCTAGCGGCCGGCATTTTTCTAACGACCGGCATTTTTCTAACGACCGGCATTTTCAATTAACATTTGAGCCGGCGACTGACAAGAGCTTGCCCCCCGCAGACGTATTCGTTTTGTCGATATTTCGTGATATCGATCCCGCCCTGTTTAATTTAGACAACCTAATTTGTGGCCTAGATTTGGCAACAAACCCTGGCCACCCGGCCAATGGCCCACCCAAATAGTGCAGCGATGTTTGAATTGATTCGGACCCTCCCCAACCTCCCCCCCCCCCCCACTGTCCTGGCCGCCATTGTTGTTTGTTCATCAATGTATGTTTTCTCTGAGGGTCAGAGGTTGTCAGCCATGTTTGTTGTCAGATTGTCACGTGATCTTGTAAGCATCCCCAGCCCGCCCTTCGCACTTTAACTTTAAATATGATTGAGCTTGTTAGTCAACTGATGATTGTGGTACTAATTAACTGATGATTGTGGTACTAATTAACTGATGATTGACAATTATTTTCTAGCACACCGCCTTCTCTCGAAAGAAAGTAATGACGCATAACGCGTCATGTTAGTCCATGACCTGTCTTGTGTGTCTCTAACTGGCCTGTCTTGTGTGTCTCTAACTGGCCTGTCTGAAGTCTGTCTATTCTGTCTTGTTCGTAAGTTGCCTAAAGCTACACTGTCACACCGTGGAAGCTTAACCGGGTATTCCAAATAGCCCGGGCTACCTTAAGGCTACTTTAAAGCTAGGCTCAGGCTACCTTGTGGCTTCCCTATAGCTAGGCTCAGGCTGCCTTTTGGCTACCCTAGAGCTAGGCCCAGGCTACCTTGTGGCTACCCTAGAGCTAGGCCCAGGCTACCGTGTGGCTACCCTAGAGCTAGGCCCAGGCTACCTTTTGGCTACCCTAGAGCTAGGCCCAGGCTACCGTGTGGCTACCCTAGAGCTAGGCCCAGGCTACCTTGTGACTACCCTAGAGCTAGACCCAGGCTACCTTGTGGCTACCCTAGAGCTAGGCCCAGGCTACCGTGTGGCTACCCTAGAGCTAGGCCCAGGCTACCTTTTGGCTACCCTATAGCTAGGCCCAGGCTACCGTGTGGCTACCCTAGAGCTAGGCCCAGGCTACCTTGTGACTACCCTAGAGCTAGACCCAGGCTACCTTGTGGCTACCCTAGAGCTAGGCCCAGGCTACCTTGTGGCTACCCTAGAGCTAGGCCCAGGCTACCGTGTGGCTACCCTAGAGCTAGGCCCAGGCTACCTTGTGACTACCCTAGAGCTAGGCCCAGGCTACCTTGTGGCTACCCTAGAGCTAGGCCCAGGCTACCGTGTGGCTACCCTAGAGCTAGGCCCAGGCTACCTTGTGGCTACCCTAGAGCTAGGCCCAGGCTACCGTGTGGCTACCCTAGAGCTAGACCCAAGCTACCTTGTGGCTACCCTAGAGCTAGACCCAGGCTACCCCAGAGCTAGGCCCAGGCTACCTTGTGACTACCCTAGAGCTAGGCCCACGCTACCTTGTGGCTACCCTAGAGCTAGACCCAGGCTACCCCAGAGCTAGGCCCAGGCTACCTTGTGACTACCCTAGAGCTAGGCCCACGCTACCTTGTGGCTACCCTAGAGCTAGGCCCAGGCTACCTTTTGGCTACCCTAGAGCTAGGCCCAGGCTACCTTTTGGCTACCCTAGAGCTAGACCCAGGCTACCCCAGAGCTAAGCCCAGGCTACCTTGTGGCTACCCTCTACCCCAGTCCCTCCTAAAATTGAGATTGTTAGCCGGACAAGAGGCGCCGTACTAGCCGGACGCTGCACACGTGCCGGCTGAGCGCCAGGGGAAGATAGAGTGCTCCTATTGATTTTAATCTGCGGTCCTCTCTAGCCGAGTTATTTATTGAAACTTCCCGGGCGGGAGGTTGGGGGGGGGGGGGGGGCAATCATGGAGGCGCCAGAAGAACTGGGGTCTAATTGACCTACTTCTAGTCAGTACTCGTGGCAAATGAGATGTTTTTAGTGTGGTTTGGTTATCGGGGAAACCCGATCATAATGCTAGAAGGTTCCATGTCTTGGTGGACTCTTACAACACTTGGCTGGGTGGGTTCTTCAATCGGTGGTTTTATAGATTGGTGGGTTCTTAAATTGGTGGTTTTATAGATTGGGTGGGTTCTTAAATTGGTGGTTTTATAGATTGGGTGGGTTCTTAAATCGGTGGTTTTATAGATTGGGTGGGTTCTTAAATTGGTGGTTTTATAGATTTGGTGGGCTCTAGATTAGGTGGGTTCTTAAATTGGTGGTTTTACAGATTAGGTGGGTTCTTAAATTGGTGGTTTTATAGATTGGTGGGTTCTTAAATTGGAGGTTTTATTGATTGGTGGGTTCTTAAATTGGTGGTTTTATAGATTTGTGGGTTCTTAAATTGGTGGTTTTATATATTGGGTGGGTTCTTGAATTGGTGGTTTTATAGATTGGGTGAGTTCTTGAATTGGTGGTTTTATAGATTGGGTGAGTTCTTAAATTGGTGGTTTTATAGATTGGGTGGGCTCTAGATTAGGTAGGTTCTTAAATTGGTGGTTTTATAGATTGGGTGGGTTCTTAAATTGGTGGTTTTATAGATTGGGTGGGTTCTTAAATTGGTGGTTTTATAGATTTGGTGGGCTCTAGATTAGATGGGTTCTCAAATTGGTGGTTTTATAGATTGGGTGGGTTCTTAAGTTTTTGGTTTTATAGATTGGGTGGGTTCTTAAGTTTTTGGTTTTATAGATTTGGTGGGTTCTTAAATTGGTGGTTTTATAGATTGGGTGGGTTCTTAAATTGGTGGTTTTATAGATTGGGTGGGTTCTTAAATTGGTGGTTTTATAGATTTGGTGGGCTCTAGATTAGATGGGTTCTCAAATTGGTGGTTTTATAGATTGGGTGGGTTCTTAAGTTTTTGGTTTTATAGATTGGGTGGGTTCTTAAGTTTTTGGTTTTATAGATTTGGTGGGTTCTTAAATTGGTGGTTTTATAGATTGGGTGGGTTCTTAAATTGGTGGTTTTATAGATTGGGTGGGTTATGATTTGGTGGATTTTTTTTTCTTTGAATGTTCTTGGTTGGATGGGTTGTGGTCTGGATATGATTATGTGGTTGTGGTCTGGATATGATTATGTGGTTGTGGTCTGGATATGATTATGTGGTTGTGGTCTGGATATGATTATGTGGGTTGTGGTCTGGATATGATTATGTGGTTGTGGTCTGGATATGATTATGTGGTTGTGGTCTGGATATGATTATGTGGTTGTGGTGTGGATATGATTATGTGAGTGTGGTCTGGATATGATTATGTGGTTGTGGTGTGGATATGATTATGTGGTTGTGGTCTGGATATGATTATGTGGTTGTGGTCTGGATATGATTATGTGGTTGTGGTCTGGATAAGATTATGTGGTTGTGGTCTGGATATGATTATGTGGTTGTGGTCTGGATATGATTATGTGGTTGTGGTCTGGATATGATTATGTGGTTGTGGTGTGGATATGATTATGTGGTTGTGGTGTGGATATGATTATGTGAGTGTGGTCTGGATATGATTATGTGGTTGTGGTCTGGATATGATTATGTGGTTGTGGTCTGGATATGATTATGCGGTTGTGGTGTGGATATGATTATGTGAGTGTGGTCTGGATATGATTATGTGGTTGTGGTCTGGATATGATTATGTGGTTGTGGTCTGGATATGATTATGTGGTTGTGGTCTGGATATGATTATGTGGTTGTGGTCTGGATATGATTATGTGGTTGTGGTCTGGATATGATTATGTGGTTGTGGTCTGGATATGATTATGTGGTTGTGGTCTGGATATGATTATGTGGTTGTGGTCTGGATATGATTATGTGGTTGTGGTCTGGATATGATTATGTGGTTGTGGTCTGGATATGATTATGTGGTTGTGGTCTGGATATGATTATGTGGTTGTGGTCTGGATATGATTATGTGGTTGTGGTCTGGATATGATTATGTGGTTGTGGTCTGGATATGATTATGTGGTTGTGGTCTGGATATGATTATGTGGTTGTGGTGTGGATATGATTATGTGAGTGTGGTCTGGATATGATTATGTGGTTGTGGTCTGGATATGATTATGTGGTTGTGGTCTGGATATGATTATGTGGTTGTGGTCTGGATATGATTATGTGGTTGTGGTGTGGATATGATTATGTGAGTGTGGTCTGGATATGATTATGTGGTTGTGGTCTGGATATGATTATGTGGTTGTGGTCTGGATATGATTATGTGGTTGTGGTCTGGATATGATTATGTGGTTGTGGTCTGGATATGATTATGTGGTTGTGGTCTGGATATGATTATGTGGTTGTGGTCTGGATATGATTATGTGGTTGTGGTCTGGATATGATTATGTGGTTGTGGTCTGGATATGATTATGTGGTTGTGGTCTGGATATGATTATGTGGTTGTGGTCTGGATATGATTATGTGGTTGTGGTCTGGATAAGATTATGTGGTTGTGGTCTGGATATGATTATGTGGTTGTGGTCTGGATATGATTATGTGGTTGTGGTCTGGATATGATTATGTGGTTGTGGTCTGGATATGATTATGTGGTTGTGGTGTGGATATGATTATGTGGTTGTGGTCTGGATATGATTATGTGGTTGTGGTCTGGATATGATTATGTGGTTGTGGTCTGGATATGATTATGTGGTTGTGGTCTGGATATGATTATGTGGTTGTGGTCTGGATATGATTATGTGGTTGTGGTCTGGATATGATTATGTGGTTGTGGTCTGGATAGGGTTATGTTAGTTGTGGTCTGGATATGATTAGTGGGTAACAAAGGATGGATGTTTGATACACGTGTAAGATTGACATAAAAGTGTACGTTTGGCAGTGTGATAAAACAAAAACCTAAATCTGTATACCCAACCTGTTGAGGTATCAGACAGACAATATGTTGACATGTGTGGACCTATCAGACAATATGTTGACATGTGTGGACCTATCAGACAGACAATATGTTGACATGTGTGGACCTATCAGACTGACAACATGTTGACATGTGTGGACCTATTAGACAGACAATATGTTGACATGTGTAGACCTATCAGACAATATGTTGACATGTGTAGACCTATCAGCCAAAAATAATTTGACATGTGTAGCTACACCCCTACACGACTGAGTTTTCTTGACCCCCACGTGACGACATTAGTCGGGGTCAGGGGTCAACACGTGACTCGAGTCCCGCTCGCCCATTGGCTGAGGCACCAACCAATAAGCGTTTGAGCCGTTCCTTAACTAACGCGACAGAGACCAGTTCTCGAGCGTGTTAATCGTCATTCAGTCACGTGACGCCCACCCCAGTCACGTGACGCCCACCCCAGTCACATGACGCCCACCCCAGTTACGTGACGCCCACCCCAGTCACGTGATGATCACCCCAGTCACATGACGCCCACCCCAGTCACATGACGCCCACCCCAGTCACGTGACGCCCACCCCAGTCACGTGATGATCACCCCAGTCACGTGACGCCCACCCAAGTCACGTGATGCTCACCCAAGTCACGTGATGATCACCCCAGTCACGTGATGATCACCCCAGTCACGTGACGCCCACCCAAGTCACGTGATGCTCACCCAAGTCACGTGATTATCACCCCAGTCACGTGATGATCACCCCAGTCATGTGACGACCACCCCAGTTACTTCTCTACATGAGGGGTGTAAGTAGGTAAGTAGTGTGAAAGAAAACCAGACTATTTCAATGTTACAATTATTGTGCAAACATTTGATCTCAAGATGTCACCTATATGAGGGAGAATCGCTAGACCGTGAACACGTTAGATCAATGCTAGGTGCAAGAGAAAAGATGCAATGTATTAACAACTGTTGCCCGTTACATTTTTTCATCAGCGGGCAACAGCAACTAGTATATAATCCTGTGTATCCATCTGGAGAGAGGTGTATGCCCACTTTGTATCCATCTGGAGAGAGGTGTATGCCCACTATGTATCCATCTCTAGAGAGGTGTATGCCCACTTTGTATCCATCTAGAGAGAGGTGTATGCCCACTTTGTATCCTCGCTCACGTGCCGGTGAAATAACTTCCCAATACAAACCTTATTAGCTGTTGTGTGGCGTTATCTGTGGATTTATCTGTGGATTTATCTGCTCCTGATCTTCTCCAACAAGTCTCGTCCGTCTTAACCGTCTCGCGAGATCGTGCCCCCCCACCCCCACCTTCCAAATATTTGTTCTCCCAGTGGGCGGGGGTGGGGTAACGCCGCTCTGAAGACTACCAGTGCTTGCCGCTGCATGAACTTGAGACATTCAATAGCCTCGCGTGGCCAGGGTGGGGGGGGGGGGGCGCCATAATGTGTTGGGCAGAGGGGGCATAGTGTGTTAGCCGGGGGGGACGGGTGGCCATAGTGTGTTGGCCGGGGGGGGTGGCCATGTGTGTTGGCCAGAGGGGGGGGGGGTGGGTGGCCATAGTGTGTTGGCCGGGGGGGGGGGGTGGCCATAGTGTGTTGGCCAGGGGGGGGGTGGCCAAAGTGTGTTGGCCGGGGGGGGGGTGGCCAAAGTGTGTTGGCCGGGGGGGGGGTGGCCAAAGTGTGTTGGCCGGGGGGGGGTGGCCAAAGTGTGTTGGCCGGGGGGGGGGGTGGCCATAGTGTGTTGGCCGGGGGGGGGGGGGTGGCCATAGTGTGTTGGCCGGGGGGGGGGGGGTGGCCATAGTGTGTTGGCCGGGGGGGGGTGGCCAAAGTGTGTTGGCCGGGGGGGGGGGTGACAATAATGTGTTGGCCAGTTGAGACTAGACTCGATATGATCCCAGTCCACAGATTTGTTCAACTTTGTTCCGGATGCTCAACTTTTGACCTTTCAACCCGACTGGGGTCATCAAGAAACGCCGTCAGTTTTAAAACAAGTTTTCCCTTCGTCACAAAAAGCTAGGGGCCCCTCCCCAAACGGTGTTTGGTTTTAAAACATCTGTGTCTAAATATTTACTGACCTGTATATAAACTTATACAATGTCTTACCATTTCTAACATTATTTTACAAAATGCAAAAGTGTGTGGACACATGTGTAGTGTGACGTCATTTATGGACGGCCCCATTTTAAAACAAAAACTTACCATTTTCTCCCCAATCCCACATAACGTATTCCCCCCCCCCCCCCCACTTTGACATTTCCCGCGGTCTGCCGTTCAGTCGTCTGGTAGTCGCTGCTACTTCCGGTCACATGTTACTTGTGGTCAAGTTCTGGCTCAGGTCAAGTTCTGCCCAACTACTGACCTCAACAATGCTCCAGCTCACGATAACTGTTGTTTTACATTGCTATGTTGGTGACGTGACCTATGTTGGTGACGTGAGCTATGTTGGTGCCGTGAGCTATGTTGGTGACGTGACCTATGTTGGTGACGTGAGCTATGTTGGTGCCGTG
The DNA here is from genome assembly GCF_028476545.2 of Physella acuta. NCBI lineage: Eukaryota > Metazoa > Mollusca > Gastropoda > Physidae > Physella > Physella acuta. The sequence goes on along the minus strand of NW_026733019.1, from coordinate 209,714 downwards.
AGCTATGTTGGTGACGTGACCTATGTTGGTGACGTGAGCTATGTTGGTGACGTGAGCTATGTTGGTGACGTGACCTATGTTGGTGACGTGTTGGTGACGTGAGCTATGTTGGTGCCGTGAGCTATGTTGGTGACGTGAGCTATGTTGGTGACGTGTTGGTGACGTGAGCGATGTTGGTGACGTGTTGGTGACGTGAGCTATGTTGGTGACGTGAGCTATGTTGGTGACGTGACCTATGTTGGTGACGTGTTGGTGACGTGAGCTATGTTGGTGCCGTGAGCTATGTTGGTGACGTGAGCTATGTTGGTGACGTGAGCTATGTTGGTGACGTGAGCTATGTTGGTGACGTGAGCTATGTTGGTGACGTGAGCTATGTTGGTGACGTGACCTATGTTGGTGACGTGAGCTATGTTGGTGACGTGAGCTATGTTGGTGACGTGACCTATGTTGGTGTCGTGAGCTATGTTGGTGACGTGAGCTATGTTGGTGACGTGACCTATGTTGGTGACGTGTTGGTGACGTGAGCTATGTTGGTGCCGTGAGCTATGTTGGTGACGTGAGCTATGTTGGTGACGTGAGCTATGTTGGTGACGTGAGCTATGTTGGTGCCGTGAGCTATGTTGGTGACGTGAGCTATGTTGGTGACGTGAGCTATGTTGGTGACGTGAGCTATGTTGGTGACGTGAGCTATGCTGGTGACGTGAGCTATGTTGGTGACGTGAGCTATGTTGGTGACGTGTTGGTGACGTGAGCTATGTTGGTGGAGTTACTGCCAACCAGACTCTGCCTGTAGTTTTCGGTTCAGTGCATGTTGCAGACGATAATGGAAATCCTACACTGACATGAAGTAGCGTGTAGGTCAACTGACAAAAGTTGATAGGCTGTACAGGATCTCATAGATCAGTGGTTCCCAACCTTTTTCGAGTGGCGACCCCCTTTTGTAAAAAGTAAGTGACCCGCGACCCCCATAGAATTAAAAAGCCGAAATTAGTATGGAAAGTAATAAGCACTAAAATAAGATTTTCTAGTAGACTTTCAATATGAACTACTCTTGATAACTGTTTTAATAGCATGAGTAAAATTGGAAAACTATTCACTAAACCTTCGTGGTTAAGTTTTTAATTTAAAAAAAAAAATGTTAACGCCAACCTATCTATAATATAAGCGGGCTGTGTCTGTCCTTCCGTCCGTCATCGCTATAGATTTTGGGACTATAAAAGTAAACTACGCACCATGCTGTGCTTTTCAGTGCACCGCAGCGTCTTATTATAAGTAATTGAGTAGGGTTTGTTTATATAACGGCATAGAGCTATTTTATAATTTCCACTGTTTGTACAATTTTGCATAACGTAAAGAGAATATTAAATACACGCACATTGCTAAAACATATTAAAAGGATCAATGTCAAATATCATTTTCGTTTATATTCCTAGAAAAAGTGGATACATTTTAATAACATAATAACAGTACGGTAGAAAAATCAAATTAATTTAACTCTTTTCTAATTTTGACAAAGGAGGTAATTTAAAAATGCATAAAACTCACGCTAATAAAAAAATGTGAATGCAAATATACTTTCGTCATAGAAGGAATTAGTGTTGCAATAATATAATTAGCAAAATGTGAATGCAAATTATTCGGATGTGTAAGAGGAAATTATTGTTAGAAAATTATAATTAGCATGGATTAATAAAAGGCAATCTTTTATTTATTTTATTCACTGAATGTAGGCCCTACTGTTTATTACTTATAATTTTTAATCAACTATTCAGCACTATTATAGACGCGTCATCACGTTCATTAGGTGCGCAATGGTTTTAGTTATGAAACTCTATTGTAAATTTTTAAAATTTAAAGTACTGGAAAAAAAATGCGTGAATGGATAAAGTGAAATATTGTAGGTAAAACACGGATATTTTAAACTAGCTGCATCCCGTGCTCCGCCACGGTAAATCTTTTTAAAATATACCAACTTTGGAACAGAACAAAACAAACAAAAACACAACACAAACACAAACAAAACACAACCACAACCACAACACAACCACATTACAACCACAACACAATCACAACACAACCACAACACAACCACAACCACAACACAACCACAAAACAACCACAACACAACCACAACCACAACACAACCACAACCACAACCACAACACAACCACAACCACAACCACAACCACAACACAACCACAACCACAACACACGGTAAATCTTTTTTAAATGTACCAAGTTGGGAACAGAACAAAACTAAATACAACATAAACGAACGCAAAGAAAAAACAAAAACGAAAAAACAAACACAACACTCAACATAAACTCAATTTAAATGTAATCATAAAGGCATATTGCTCACAGTCTATCCCTTAGCGCCAATTCGCGCCCTTTCCGAGCGCCGGCGGAAAATTTCGATTTACACACTCCCACTCCCCCTCTTGCTACGCCTCTGTTATAAAACCCCTAGCTTTTCCGCAAATAAATTAAAGGCAGTATTTAGAATATCCGTGTTTTACCGACCATATTGCACTTTATAAATTCATGCATTTTTTTCAGTACTTTTAAAAATTTACAATAAAGTTTCATGACTAAAACCATTGCGCACCTAATGAACGTGATGACTTAATATAGTAATGAGGAATAGTTGATTAAAAATTATAATTAGTAAACAGTACATTAAGTGAATAAAATAAATAAAAGATAGCCTTTTATCAATCAATGCTAATAATAATATTCCAACAATAATGTACTCTTACACGTCTGCATAATTTGCATTCACATTTTGCTAATTATATTATTCCAACAATTATTCCGTCTTGCAGATTTTGCATTCACATTTTTAGCGTGAGTTCAATTTATCTTTGAATTACCTCCATTGGCATAATTACTAAGCAGTTTAATTAGATTTTTCTACCGTACTGTTATTATGTTATTAATATGTATCGACTTTTTCTGGGAATATTAACGAAAACTATATTTGACATTGATCCTTTTAATATGTTTTAGCAATGTGCGTGTATTTAATATTATCTTTACGTTATGCAAAATTGTACAAACAGTGGAAATTATAAATTAGCTCTATGCCGCTATATAAACAAACCCTACTCTAATACTTATAATAAGACACTGCGGTGCACTGAAAAGCACAGCATGGTGCGTAGCTTACTTTTATAGTCCCAAAATCTATAGCGATGACGGACGGAAGGACACGCTCAGCCCGATTATATTATAGATACTGCCTATTATTTATACTGTTTACTAATTATTATTCTATCTTTCGGTTTGAGGACAAGCTAGGGGTTTTATACGAGAGGCGTAGCGAGGGGAGGGCATATGTCCCCGGGTGCCGACCTTAGGGGGCGCCAAATTGGGTTGGAAAAAATTTGCGGAGAGGGGGGGGGGGGTGAAAATCGAAAGGTTTAGGGCGGGGGGGGGGGAACAGGGGTGCAAATCGAAAGTTTGAGGGGGGTGCAAATCACCGGAAAGGGCGCGATTTGGCGCTACGGGCTAGACTGTGAGCAATATGCCTTTATGATTGCATTAAAATTGTGTTTATGTTATGAGTGTTGTGTTTGTTTTTTTCGTTTTTTTTTTTTTTTTTTTTTTTTTTTTTGCGTTCGTTTGTGTTGTGTTTAGTTTTGTTCTGTTCCCAAGTTGGTACATTTAAAAAAGATTTACCGTGGCGGAGCACGGGATGCAGCTAGTGTCATTATAATTATCTTAATTTTGTTTTTAATCGAAGAATAGTATTGAAAATATATTCTCGAAAAATCAATCAATTTTACGTTTCGGTATGAATGGTGAATACTACACCAAAATTGAGTCTGTAGTTTTTCATCTTACTCGGAATCATTCTGCAAATCAAAGAATTCATCTTGTAATTCATCGGGAATGCTGGCAAAATCAAGGGAAGAAGAGAATGGGTAATGTGTAAATGCAGATTCTTCTTTTTTCAGCTCAGAGAAATAGCGATGCAGTTCGTCTTCAAGAGATTCAAGTTGCCCAGAAATCGCTTCTTTCAAAATTTTAATTATCTCACAGTCATATTCATCTACCACACCGCAGAGTTTCTCAAATGTACAATATTTCCAAGATTTATTTTCTTTACCGATTTTGCAGCTTTGATAAAAATGCCACGAGATTATCATGGAAAGTTATAATATTCGTTCATTTTTCATGAAGCTTCAGGTTAAGCGTATCTTGATGTTCGAATACATCTGCTAGGTATGATAATCTCTCCAACCACTCTATGTCGTTTCAAGTATACAAAAAAGGGCTTGTTTCCTTTGCACTTCCAAGAACAATTTGATTTTAGATTTCAATTCAAAAACACAATTTACAACATTTCGTTTGACAGCCAGCGTACTGTAGTGTAGAAGAACAGAACTTCGTGATCTATATTAATGTTTTTGCTCAGTTATTTGAAGGCTCCAGATTTTATATAATTTACGACTTATACTAGCAATGGACTCTTGATGTCGATTGGTTAGGGCAGTGGTTAGGGAGCTAAATCTTTTCTGTTTTCTGAAAGCCCGATTTTGAGCTAAACATAGATGGCGCACCATCCGTACAAACCCCCACAGCCGTTCTAACCCATTTTATTCATCCCGTTTAAAAAAAACGTGTTTATTTTCTCCATGCTATCTTTACAAAAGAGCAACTCTTCTTTGTTATCATCTGCATGAATATAGACACAGACCAGCAACTGCGAACACGAACTCACGTCTGTTGATTTATCAACTTGAAAAGCAAACAATGGTGAAAGCTTAATTTCAATAAAAATGTGTTATTTAACATTTACGTACATGCAGCGTTTGATGAGATTTTCTCCTATTTTTTTTTTTTTCTTGGCATTTTCTATTGCGACTTCGTTTGATGCTTGCACTAATGCTGGTGAAAACTTCCTGTTCGATTAAGTCTCTGGCGTTTGCAACTAGCTTCTTACCGACGAAAGAACTCCATATATTTTTTGGTGTGTTCCGAATGACTCGTCTCAAATAACGTTTTAGTTTTGAAGATTTCATAGAATCGTGACTGAGAACAACTTTGTACAGTGCGCTTTGTTTCTTCTCTATTACACTAGGCATGCTGCCCAGCTTCGCTTAGGCTTTCGAAAACATTGAGAATTTGAATGGTTAATTAATTCGCCCATATAAGGCGCCGGTCAGTTTTGACCCCCTCTTCGTAGACTTTTCGGCCAACCGGCCCCCGTGTTCTGTCGCCCCAAGGCGAGATCCTGCCAAATTTGAAGCGCCTGCGGCGCCGGGAAGTGCCCTATCAGGCACCTGACAACTTAGCTTTATAGATCATCTAGATCTAGATCTAGAATCTCTAGATTTAGAATCCAAATAGATAAAATAAATTTTTTAAGTTTAGGCCGAGAAAATCGTATTGTATACATTTCATTGCGTACATAGCTCTAAATCATATTTGAATGAAATAGTTCATTTCTTTTTATTCTAAACTCGGAAGATGACGTCATCAGTTTCGTGCTTTTTTTTTTAGTGTAAACAATAAGCGACGTCATTGTTAAATGCGTTCTTGTCTCAAGTTTATACACTTTTCCGGTTGCATAAATAATACTGTTTCTCTACATTCGAATACGCCTTTATTTTTTATTTTTCTTCTTTAAATAAAATTGTGGTTATACATTTATAACATCTAACATATTTTTTTCAACAAAAGTCCGTATAAAGGTATCCATATATCGCTGCCGATTCTGACGTGATGTCCGGCGAAAATATTTTGCGGACAGAGAGAGAGAAGTGCGCACATGGGGAATTATATATTAGGATTTCCAGTGATGTTAATGAAGCCGAATTTCAAAAATTCTTCTAAATATTTATGTTTTGTTTCAAATTACTAAGGTTTAGTATACCAGTTGGCGACCCCCCAGAAAGACCTTCGCGACCCCCAGGTTGGGAACCCGTGTCACAGATAGATCAATTTTTTTTGAAAACTTCACTTTGATTTGATAGCAACACTTTGCCGATAAAATATTTTAGTATAATTAGTTCAGCCATATGTGTTGTCATATTTAGTTATAAATTAAAAACAACCAAATTTATTTTTACTTCAAATAATTTTAATTACCAAAAACCTCACCAAATATATCCAATCTTTCAGTGAAGTCGACAAAACCCACGAATCAAGGTTGTATTACTATCGCACCTTATAATATCGCACACCATTGTTTAAAGTTTGTTATACACAATTGGTTGCGAGGTCATTTAATTACCAGTTACATTTTATTTTGATGGTATGAACGATTCGGTCTAATCGGTGTAAGAAAGACAACCCATTAAATGAAAGCGTGTTTGTAGTTTAAATAGGTTATCTTCCTTGCTCTGTTCCCATCATCTTTATCTCTAACCACTGAGGATCACCAGTGAAATTGACCACAAGGACTCATAATAAAACAATGGCGGTGGCGTAAGATAGCAAAACGTTCTTTAATTCATGAACAGGTTATAATACATACAGTCTGGGGTGGGAATCTTGTCATTAGCTACACAATATTTTTGTTTGAAATCTTGTCATTACAATTTTTTAAGTCATTAAGTAACAGATATTAAAGTGTTAGACTAAGTCATGTAGATTTTAACTAAATCTGCTCATATGACTGACTAATCTGGTCACATGACTGACTAATCTAGTCACATGACGGACTGACTAATCTAGTCACATGACTGACTAATCTGGTCACATGACTGACTGACTAATCTGGTCACATGACTGACTGACTAATCTAGTCACATGACTGACTAATCTGGTCACATGAGTGACTGACTAATCTGGTCACATGACTGACTGACTAATCTAGTCACACGACTGACTAATCTAGTCACATGACTGACTAATCTGGTGACATGACTGACTAATCTAGTCACATGACTGACTAATCTGGTCACATGACTGACTAATCTAGTCATATGACTGACTAATCTGGTCACATGACTGACTAATCTAGTCACATGACTGACTGACTAATCTAGTCACATGACTGACTAATCTGGTCACATGACTGACTGACTAATCTGGTCACATGACTGACTGACTAATCTAGTCACACGACTGACTAATCTAGTCACATGACTGACTAATCTGGTCACATGACTGACTAATCTAGTCACATGACTGACTAATCTGGTCACATGACTGACTAATCTAGTCATATGACTGACTAATCTGGTCACATGACTGACTAATCTAGTCACATGACTGACTGACTAATCTAGTCACATGACTGACTAATCTGGTCACATGACTGACTGACTAATCTGGTCACATGACTGACTGACTAATCTAGTCACATGACTGACTAATCTGGTCACATGAGTGACTGACTAATCTGGTCACATGACTGACTGACTAATCTAGTCACATGACTGACTAATCTAGTCACATGACTGACTAATCTGGTCACATGACTGACTAATCTAGTCACATGACTGACTAATCTGGTCACATGACTGACTAATCTAGTCACATGACTGACTAATCTGGTCACATGACTGACTAATCTGGCCACATGACTGACTGACTAATCTGGCCACATGACTGACTGACTAATCTAGTCACATGACTGACTGATCTGGTCACATGACTGACTAATCTAGTCACATGACTGACTAATCTGGTCACATGACTGACTAATCTGGTCACACGACTGACTAATCTGGTCACATGACTGACTAATCTAGTCACATGACTGACTAATCTGGTCACATGACTGACTAATCTGGTCACATGACTGACTAATCTGGTCACATGACTGACTAATCTAGTCACGTGACTGACTAATCTGGTCACATGACTGACTAATCTGGTCACATGACTGACTAATCTGGTCACATGACTGACTAATCTGGTCACATGACTGACTAATCTGGTCACATGACTGACTAATGTGGTCACATGACTGACTAATCTGGTCACATGACTGACTAATCTAGTCACATGACTGACTAATCTAGTCACATGACTGACCCCAGCTAACTCTACAATATTTACAGGTTCCAGTGAGGTGATGTCATCCACTGACTGACGACAACACAGGAGGTAATCACTAGGGAGACTGTAAGGTGTACAGGGCAATTCAGATGACATGTTGCATCTGCTGACATGTGGCATCAGCTGACATGTGACATGAGCTGACATGGGGCATTAGATGACATGTCGTGTGAGATGAGAGCAAAGTAGTGCAGTCAGCTCAATGTGCCAACACCTGGCATGTGACATCTGTGTGACACCTTAGCTGACAGTGACATCTCCGTGTGACACCTCAGCTGACAGTGACATCTCCGTGTGACACCTCAGCTGACAGTGACATCTCCGTGTGACACCTCAGCTGACAGAACTGTCCATCATGTCGCAAGCCTCACAGTGCCAGGTATAGCCTCTGACTTTTGGAGATTTCTTCATTGGTGGATCCAAACACATCATGTGGTAGGAGAGTTGGCACTCATCACACCTGGCAATCAAACAAACACATCAGGTGGTAGGAGAGTTGGCACTCATCACACCTGGCAATCAAACAAACACATCATGTGGTAGGAGAGTTGGCACTCATCACACCTGGCAATCAAACAAACACATCATGTGGTAGGAGAGTTGGCACTCATCACACCTGGCAATCAAACAAACACATTAGGTGGTAGGAGAGTTGGCACTCATCACACCTGGCAATCAAACAAACACATCATGTGGTAGGAGAGTTGGCACTCATCACACCTGGCAATCAAACAAACACATCATGTGGTAGGAGAGTTGGCACTCATCACACCTGGCAATCAAACAAACACATCATGTGGTAGGAGAGTTGGCACTCATCACACCTGGCAATCAAACAAACACATCATGTGGTAGGAGAGTTGGCACTCATCACACCTGGCAATCAAACAAACACATCATGTGGTAGGAGAGTTGGCACTCATCACACCTGGCAATCAAACAAACACATCATGTGGTAGGAGAGTTGGCACTCATCACACCTGGCAATCAAACAAACACATCAGATGGTAGGAGAGTTGGCACTCATCGCACCTGGCAATCAAACAAACACATCAGGTGGTAGGAGAGTTGGCACTCATCACACCTGGCAATCAAACAAACACATCAGGTGGTAGGAGAGTTGGCACTCATCACACCTGGCAATCAAACAAACACATCATGTGGTAGGAGAGTTGGCACTCATCACACCTGGCAATCAAACAAACACATCATGTGGTAGGAGAGTTGGCACTCATCACACCTGGCAATCAAACAAACACATCATGTGGTAGGAGAGTTGGCACTCATCACACCTGGCAATCAAACAAACACATCAGGTGGTAGGAGAGTTGGCACTCATCACACCTGGCAATCAAACAAACACATCATGTGGTAGGAGAGTTGGCACTCATCACGCCTGGCAATCAAACAAACACATCATGTGGTAGGAGAGTTGGCACTCATCACACCTGGCAATCAAACAAACACATCATGTGGTAGGAGAGTTGGCACTCATCACACCTGGCAATCAAACAAACACATCATGTGGTAGGAGAGTTGGCACTCATCACACCTGGCAATCAAACAAACACATCATGTGGTAGGAGAGTTGGCACTCATCACACCTGGCAATCAAACAAACACATCATGTGGTAGGAGAGTTGGCACTCATCACACCTGGCAATCAAACAAACACATCATGTGGTAGGAGAGTTGGCACTCATCACACCTGGCAATCAAATAAACACATCATGTGGTAGGAGAGTTGGCACTCATCACACCTGGCAATCAAACAAACACATCATGTGGTAGGAGAGTTGGCACTCATCACACCTGGCAATCAAACAATCGCAGGTCAATCTTGTCAATCACAGGTCAATCTTGTCAATCACAGGTCAATCTTGTCAATCACAGGTCAATCTTGTCAATCACAGGTCAATCTTGTCAATCACAGGTCAATCTTGTAAATCACAGGTCAATCTTGTCAATCACAGGTCAATCTTGTCAATCACAGGTCAATCTTGTCAATCACAGGTCAATCTTGTAAATCACAGGTCAATCTTGTCAATCACAGGTCAATCTTGTCAATCACAGGTCAATCTTGTCAATCACAGGTCAATCTTGTAAATCACAGGTCAATCTTGTCAATCACAGGTCAATCTTGTCAATCACAGGTCAATCTTGTCAATCACAGGTCAATCTTGTCAATCACAGGTAAATCTTGTAAATCACAGGTCAATCTTGTCAATCACAGGTCAATCTTGTCAATCACAGGTCAATCTTGTCAATCACAGGTCGATGTTGTCAATCACAGGTCAATCTTGTCAATCAAACAATCACAGGTCAATCTTTTCAATCAAACAATCAAAGGTCAATCTTGTCAATCAAACAATCACAGGTCAATCTTGTCAATCAAACAATCACAGGTCAATCTTGTCAATCAAACAATCACAGGTCAATCTTGTCAATCAAACAAGCACAGATCAATATTGTCAATCAAACAATAACAGGTCAATCTTGTCAATCAAACAATCACAGGTCATCTTGTCAATCAAACAATCACAGGTCAATCTTGTATATCAAACAATCACAGGTCAATCTTGTCAATCAAACAATTACAGGTCAATCTTGTCAATCAACCAATCACAGGTCAATCTTGTCAATCAAACAATCACAGGTCAATCTTTTCAATCAAACAATCACAGGTCAATCTTGTCAATCAAACAATCACAGGTCAATCTTGTCAATCAAACAATCACATGTCAATCTTGTCAATCAAACAATTACAGGTCAATCTTGTCAATCAAACAATCACAGGTCAATCTTGTCAATCAAACAAGCACAGATCAATATTGTCAATCAAACAATAACAGGTCAATCTTGTCAATCAAACAATCACAGGTCATCTTGTCAATCAAACAATCACAGGTCAATCTTGTATATCAAACAATCACAGGTCAATCTTGTCAATCAAACAATTACAGGTCAATCTTGTCAATCAACCAATCACAGGTCAATCTTGTCAATCAAACAATCACAGGTCAATCTTTTCAATCAAACAATCACAGGTCAATCTTGTCAATCAAACAATCACAGGTCAATCTTGTCAATCAAACAATCACATGTCAATCTTGTCAATCAAACAATTACAGGTCAATCTTGTCAATCAAACAATCACAGGTCAATCTTGTCAATCAAACAATCACCGGACGTTTTTTATGAAACAAAGCTGGCACAACAATTTCTGAAGAACTGAATTATTGATGATTGTTGAGTGACCATTGAAAGACGTTGAATGGGTGAGAGTTGAGTGAGAGTTGAGTGAGAGTTGAGTGAGAGTTGAGTGAGAGTTGAGTGAGAGTTGAGTGAGAGTTGAGTGAGAGTTGAGTGAGAGTTGAGTGAGAGTTGTTGAGTGAGAGTTGAGTGAGAGTTGAGTGAGAGTTGAGTGAGAGTTGAGTGAGAGTTGAGTGAGAGTTGAGAGAGAGTTGTTGAGTGAGAGTTGAGTGAGAGTTGAGTGAGAGTTGAGTGAGAGTTGAGTGAGAGTTGTTGAGTGAGAGTTGAGTGAGAGTTGAGTGAGAGTTGAGTGAGAGTTGAGTGAGAGTTGAGTGAGAGTTGAGTGAGAGTTGTTGAGTGAGAGTTGAGTGAGAGTTGAGTGAGAGTTGAGTGAGAGTTGAGTGAGAGTTGAGTGAGAGTTGAGTGAGAGTTGAGTGAGAGTGCTCTAGTACCTGACAGTGTCTGTGACAGTACCGTCCTGATTACACACCACACACATGATGTACAACCCCTGGGCTGGCAGACTGACATGGGAGGCTGGGCTCTTGTCCGCTCTCTTCACAGGGGAACTCACTTTTGTCAAGTCTGTGGGGCACTTGGTCTGTGAGGATTTCTGTCAAAATGTTTGGACAAGTTGCATGTTATTACCAAACACTACAGACCAACCTCGTATAAATTCAGCCGTAACTTACCCCAGCCGTACAAAACAACCTCGTATAAATTAAGCCATAACTTACCCCAGCCGTACAAACCAACCTCGTATAAATTCAGCCGTAACTTACCCCAGCACTTCTAGCCAATCGCCTGGCGCGTGCCGTGTCTCGCTTTCTTCGATTTCTTTTCCTGACTAAACTTCTCTGCTGCTGGCTCTACAAGGGGAAAGACAATTTTCCAGCTTGTAGATGACATGTCGACAAGATGTCCAGTCAAATGTCAACAAGATGTCCAGTCAAATGTCAACAAGATGTCCAGTCAAATGTCAACAAGATGTCCAGTCAAATGTCAACAAGATGTCAAGTCAAATGTCAAGATGTCCAGTCAAATGTCAACAAGATGTCCAGGCAAATGTCAATAAGATGTCCAGTCAAATGTCAACAAGATGTCAAATGTCAACAAGATGTCAAGTCAAATGTCAACAAGATGTCAAGTCAAATGTCAACAAGATGTTCAGTCAAATCTGAATGTATCAAATCAAATGACATGATGATCAACTGACAGGTCAAGTCACTAAGGAGATGCTTACTTTGATTGAGTCTTGGACATGGCTGAGATGGAAAAATTTGTCCGGCTCTTTAATGGTTTCCCGCAGCCTGCGCGGCTCATCAACATCTGGAGCGCTGCGCAGCGAGCTGTCACTGCTGGGTACTACACAGTAGGAGCACTGCCTGCAACACACAACACAACACACTAACAGCGAGCTGTCACTGCTGGGTACTACACAGTAGGAGCACTGCCTGAAACACACAACACAACCTGACACACTGCCTGCAACACACAACACACTGCCTGCAAGACACAACACAATCTGACACACTGCCTGCAACACACAACACAATCTGACACACTGCCTGCAACACACAACACAATCTGACACACTGCGTGCAAGACACAACGCAACCTGACACACTGCCTGCAAGACTCAACACACTGCCTGCAACACACAACACAACCTGACACACTGCCTGCAACACACAACACAACCTGCCACACTGCCTGCAAGACAACCTGACACACTGCCTGCAAGACTCAACACACTGCCTGCAAGACAACCTGCCAGACTGCCTGCAAGACAACCTGCCAGACTGCCTGCAAGACTCAACACACTGCCTGCAAGACAACCTGCCAGACTGCCTGCAAGACAACCTGCCAGACAACCTGCCAGACTGCCTGCAAGACACAACACACAGCCTGCAAGACACAACACACTGCCTGCAAGACACAACACACTGCCTGCAAGACACAAAACACTGCCTGCAAGACACAACCTGACACACTGCCTGCAAGACTCAAGACACTGCCTGCAAGACAACCTGACACACAGCCAGCAAGACAACCTGCCAGACTGCCTGCAAGACAACCTGCCAGACTGACTTACCAGCCAAAGAGTTTGGTTTTCTTGGGCATACGAGTGAGTGGTGGCTCCAGACAGCCCAGGTGATAGTGTCCCTTACAGCTGTCACACTTGGCCAGCAGGTGTTGGTCTGTGCTGCTGCTGCACGTCACACACCTGGGGTAAATTTCAAATGACCATCAAATGACATTGGTAAATGACACTGCTAAATGACATTTCAAATGACAGTCAAATGGCACTGGTAAATGACAGTCAAATGACACAGGTAAATGACATTTCAAATGACAGTCAAATGGCACTGATAAATGACATTCCAAATGACACTTACTGGTTAATAACAACAGCTGGTGAGGCGGGTGACTCCTTCTTGTTGGGTGAAGCTGTCCGTTTTCTGTTTTTAAAGATGTCTGGTATGTTTGGTACTGGCTGGACAAGAGAAACTTTTCAGTCAACAGACAGAGAGAAACATTTCAGTCAACAGACAGAGAGAAACTTTTCAGTCAACAGACAGAGAGAAACATTTCAGTCAACAGAGAGAAACTTTTCAGTCAACAGACAGAGAGAAACTTTCTCACATCCTGGGCTCTACAGCTTCCAAGGTATGCTAACATTCAGGACAGCACATACAGGGTTACCACTATAAAAACTGTAAAATAAAAGTTTACCTTTCCAAAAATATCCTGCAGCATCCCACACAAAGACTCGCCCGCCCTGCGTGTTGTGTTGCCTCTCTGCTTTAGGTCATTCACTTCAGCATTCAGCTGATAACAAACATCACAATGTCAAGGTGACACATTGTTTACAAACATCACAATGTTTACAAACATCACAATGTCAAGGTGACACATTGTTTACAAACATCACAGTGTCAAGGTGACACATTGTTTACAAACATCACAATGTCAAGGTGACACATTGTTTACAAACATCACAATGTCAAGGTGACACATTATTTACAAACATCACATTGTCAAGGTGACACATTGTTTACAAACATCACATTGTCAAGGTGACACATTGTTTACAAACATCACATTGTCAAGGTGACACATTGTTTACAAACATCACATTGTCAAGGTGACACATTGTTTACAAACATCACATTGTCAAGGTGACACATTGTTTACAAACATCACATTGTCAAGGTGACACATTGTTTACAAACATCACAATGTCAAGGTGACACATTGTTTACAAACATCACAATGTCAAGGTGACACATTGTTTACAAACATCACATTGTCAAGGTGACACATTGTTTACAAACATCACATTGTCAAGGTGACACATTGTTTACAAACATCACATTGTCAAGGTGACACATTGTTTACAAACATCACATTGTCAAGGTGACACATTGTTTACAAACATCACATTGTCAAGGTGACACATTGTTTACAAACATCACAATGTCAAGGTGACACATTGTTTACAAACATCACAATGTCAAGGTGACATATTGTTTACAAACATCACAATGTCAAGGTGACACATTGTTTACAAACATCACAATGTCAAGGTGACACATTGTTTACAAACATCACAATGTCAAGGTGACACATTGTTTACAAACATCACATTGTCAAGGTGACACATTGTTTACAAACATCACAATGTCAAGGTGACACATTGTTTACAAACATCACATTGTCAAGGTGACACATTGTTTACAAACATCACAATGTCAAGGTGAAACATTGTTTACAAACATCACAATGCCAAGGTGACACATTGTTTACAAACATCACAATGTCAAGGTGACACATTGTTTACAAACATCACATTGTCAAGGTGACACATTGTTTACAAACATCACAATGTCAAGGTGACAAATTGTTTACAAACATCACAATGTCAAGGTGACATACTGTTTACAAACATCACAATGTCAAGGTGACATACTGTTTACAAACATCACAATGTCAAGGTGACACTTTGTTTACAAACATCACAATGTCAAGGTGACACATTGTTTACAAACATCACATTGTCAAGGTGACACATTGTTTACAAACATCACAATGTCAAGGTGACACATTGTTTACAAACATCACATTGTCAAGGTGACACATTGTTTACAAACATCACAATGTCAAGGTGAAACATTGTTTACAAACATCACAATGCCAAGGTGACACATTGTTTACAAACATCACAATGTCAAGGTGACACATTGTTTACAAACATCACATTGTCAAGGTGACACATTGTTTACAAACATCACAATGTCAAGGTGACAAATTGTTTACAAACATCACAATGTCAAGGTGACATACTGTTTACAAACATCACAATGTCAAGGTGACATACTGTTTACAAACATCACAATGTCAAGGTGACATACTGTTTACAAACATCACAATGTCAAGGTGACACATTGTTTACAAACATCACAATGTCAAGGTGACATACTGTTTACAAACATCACAATGTCAAGGTGACACATTGTTTACAAACATCACAATGTCAAGGTGACACATTGTTTACAAACACATTGTCAAGGTGACACATTGTTTACAAACATCACAATGTCAAGGTGAAACATTGTTTACAAACATCACAATGTCAAGGTGACACATTGTTTACAAACATCACATTGTCAAGGTGACACATTGTTTACAAACATCACAATGTCAAGGTGAAACATTGTTTACAAACATCACAATGTCAAGGTGACACATTGTTTACAAACATCACAATGTCAAGGTGACACATTTTAAAACTTGTACACCACTAACTGCTACTACCTGCCACACCACTCCTGCCCCCACCCCATGGCCCCCACCCCTCCTGACCCCACCCCCGCCTGGCCCCCACCCCTCCTGACCCACACCCCTCCCTTACCTGGTCGTATCTTGTCCTCACATCTCTTTCTTGCAGACGTAGTTTTTTGTTTTGTGAAACCAGGTCAGCCAGAGTGTTTTTTAGGTTGTCCACTTTGATGTTACGATCTGAAATCAAATTCTCATGTTATCATATGAAATCAAATTCTCATGTTATCATACAAAATCAAATTCTCATGTTACAATATGAAATAAAAAATGTATGTTATGGTATTAAAAAAAGCCCTCTGAAATAAAAAATACCATCAAACTTCCCTAAACAGAAAGATTAATTAATTCTGTGAACTAACTTTAATGTGAACTAACCTCAAGGTAAATTTACCTTAATGTAAACTGACCTTGACGTGAACTGACCTTGATGTAAACTGACCTTGAGGTAAACTGACCTTGATGTGAACTGACAGCCAACTTACCCATGAAGTAGTTGATAAATTCTGATGTGAACGCTGGCTGACCAATGGCTTTCTTCCTGATCTCTTGTTTTTCTACTGGCATTGTGTGAACCTGAAGAAGTAGGAGAACACATCAAAAGGTCATTGCTGGCTACACCCTAAAGGTCATTGCTGACATCCTAAAGGTCATTGCTGGCTACATCCTAAAGGTCATTGTTGGCTACATCCTAAAGGTCATTGTTAGCTACATCCTAAAGGTCATTGGTGGCTACATCCTAAAGGTCATTGGTGGCTACACCCTAAAGGTCATTGCTGGCTACATCCTAAAGGTCATTGCTGGCTACATTCTAAAGGTCATTGCTGGCTACATCCTAAAGGTCATTGCTGGCTACACCCTAAAGGTCATTGCTGGCTACACCCTAAAGGTCATTGCTGGCTACATCCTAAAGGTCATTGCTGGCTACATCCTAAAGGTCATTGCTGGCTACATCCTAAAGGTCATTGCTGGCTACATCCTAAAGGTCATTGCTGGCTACATCCTAAAGGTCATTGCTGGCTACATTCTAAAGGTCATTGCTGGCTACATCCTAAAGGTCATTGAGGGCTACATCCTAAAGGTCATTGTTGGCTACATCCTAAAGGTCATTGTTAGCTACATCCTAAAGGTCATTGTTAGCTACATCCTAAAGGTCATTGCTGGCTACATCCTAAAGGTCATTGTTAGCTACATCCTAAAGGTCATTGTTAGCTACATCCTAAAGGTCATTGGTGGCTACATCCTAAAGGTCATTGGTGGCTACATCCTAAAGGTCATTGCTGGCTACATTCTAAAGGTCATTGCTGGCTACATTCTAAAGGTCATTGCTGGCTACATCCTAAAGGTCATTGATGGCTACATCCTAAAGGTCATTGTTAGCTACATCCTAAAGGTCATTGCTGGCTACATCCTAAAGGTCATTGCTGGCTACATCCTAAAGGTCATTGATGGCTACATCCTAAAGGTCATTGTTGGCTACATCCTAAAGGTCATTGCTGGCTACATCCTAAAGGTCATTGATGGCTACATCCTAAAGGTCATTGTTGGCTACATCCTAAAGGTCATTGTTGGCTACATCCTAAAGGTCATTGCTGGCTACATCCTAAAGGTCATTGCTGGCTACATCCTAAAGGTCATTGCTGGCTACATCCTAAAGATCATTGCTGGCTACATCCTAAAGGTCATTGCTGGCTACATCCTAAAGGTCATTGCTGGCTACATCCTAAAGGTCATTGCTGGCTACACCCTAAAGGTCATTGCTGGCTACATCCTAAAGGTCATTGCTGGCTACATCCTAAAGGTCATTGCTGGCTACATCCTAAAGGTCATTGCTGGCTACATCCTAAAGGTCATTGCTGGCTACATCCTAAAGGTCATTGTTGGCTACATCCTAAAGGTCATTGCTGGCTACATCCTAAAGGTCATTGCTGGCTACATCCTAAAGGTCATTGCTGACATCCTAAAGGTCATTGTTGGCTACATCCTAAAGGTCATTGCTGGCTACATCCTAAAGGTCATTGCTGGCTACATCCTAAAGGTCATTGTTGGCTACATCCTAAAGGTCATTGCTGGCTACATCCTAAAGGTCATTGCTGGCTACATCCTAAAGGTCATTGCTGACATCCTAAAGGTCATTGTTGGCTACATCCTAAAGGTCAATGAAACTGCTGTAGACCAGTAAATCATGATGCATGTCGAGACTAAAACCTACTTGTGTAATGACTCCCATCAGCTCAGACTTGCGTAAGAAATGTCGAACAGCTGAAGGACTTGTGTGTAGATGTCTGACCATCTTCTGGGTGGGAACTGTACAAAAGATCCAATATTTAAACTTTAACCCTCCAATATTTAAACTTTGACCCTCCAATATTTGAACTTTGACCCTCCAACATTTGAACTTTGACCCTCCAATATTTAAACTTTGACCCTCCAACATTTGAACTTTGACCCTCCACAATTAGCTGTTTGACCAGTGAGCTACCTGACTTACCCCAAGATGGTGGCCTTTTAGTTTTAGTGATGCTGTACTTCTCTCTGTGCCTGTTGAGCTTTCTCTCAAACCGGAGCTAAACAACAAAAACACACATTTCATGATCAGACAACTCTTAACCCTTTCCTATCCGGGGCAGCAAAACTATTTTACTTTTCCTACGAGCGGGCAAAAAGACAATGAACTTTTCAACTACAGCACTTTATAAAAAAATTATTTTAAAAGAACAACTAATGTTAAAACTTAAAAAAAACAGCATCTAACACAAAATTGATTTGAGTTTATTATGTATGAGGTAAAATAGTTTAATGGTTTAGTAATAATAAATAAAAAATTACATTAATCGTAAAAAATAAAATGTCAAGAAAACATAATTTCTAATACTGTTTCTATTAAAAAAATTTTTTTTCAAACTGGAGCTACTTTCTTTTTCATTATCATTGTATTAGTTACATAATAAATAAATCCTGATTTAACGGCAAAGGTATTTTAATTAGATTTAATTTCACTTATTATATTGCCAGTAAATTTGAGAAATTTTTTTAACTTTAGAAAAATTGTAGAAAATGAACTAAATTTGGGAATTTCATTTTTATTGTGCCAGTATTGTTATATTTTTCTGAAATCTAGTCCATTACTGAGTGCATTGTTGGTTGTACATTTTTAATTAATTACTGTTTAGATAGTAAACATAAGTAGGGAATGAGTTGAACTTGACCAAATAGCCAACTTGACCAAATAGCCAACTTGATATAATAGCCAACTTGACCAAATAACCAACTTGACCAGATAGCCAGCACAGAGTGGTATTTAAAAGAATGTTTACCCTCTCCACGTGATCAGAGATGACATTAGGTGTGTGTGTCTTGACGTGGGACTGTATGGCCAACCAGTTTCTGCGCTTGATCTTTGAGCTTATCTTGTCAGCATGAAGTTTACAGTAGGCAAAAAATGGATCAGCTATGTCCTGATGACAAGACAACAACTTCATCGTCACAACAGGCAACAACAACTTTCATGTCATCATAACAACAGACAACAACAACTTTTATGTCACCATAACAACAGCCAAGAACAGCTAACGCTGCTACAAATAGACCAATGTTTACCATGACTTCCTCTGGTGCTGCCTCAGCCAACAAGCCTTCTCTCTGGGCACTGTCAACAGTAAACAACAGGCAATTCAATAGTTGCCATAGCAACAGTGAAACAACAGGCAATTCAATAGTTGCCATAGCAACAGTAAACAACAGGCAATCCAATAGTTGCCATAGCAACAGTGAAACAACAGGCAATTCAATAGTTGCCATAGCAACAGTAAACAACAGGCAATTCAATAGGTGCCATAGCAACAGTAAACAACAGGCAATTCAATAGTTGCCATAGCAACAGTGAAACAACAGGCAATTCAATAGTTGCCATAGCAACAGTAAACAACAGGCAATCCAATAATTGCCATAGCAACAGTAAACAACAGGCAATTTAATAGGTGCCATAGCAACAGTAAACAACAGGCAATTCAATAGTTGCCATAGCAACAGTAAACAACAACAAATGAAATACTCTTCACTCTACACCATCACATCTACAGCAGCAATTTTAAATCATCATCTAATATGAAATCAAGTAAACCTTAGCCTCACCTAATATAAAATCAAGTCAACTTTGGCCTCACCTAAGATGACATGAAATCAGCCATAAGCTAAGAGAATATGTAACAAAAAGCAAACGTACCATGTGACATGGAAGTAAGCTTTACACATCCCCGCATCACAGTTGATGCACACGCCAGTTTGGCTAAATCGTGAGTCTTCACACAATGAACATTCCTGGCAAATAGATAAAAAATTCCTGTCAAATAGATCAAACCTTTGTACTATACAAGAGTTACTTACCCTGGCGCCCCATGTTGTACTAGACAAGAGTTACTTACCCTGGCGCCCCACTTGGAATAAGACATCTCAAACAACGTGACCATGTTGTACTAGACAAGAGTTACTTACCCTGGCGCCCCACTTGGAATAAGACATCTCAAACAACGTGACCATGTTGTACTAGACAAGAGTTACTTACCCTGGCGCCCCACTTGGAATAAGACATCTCAAACAACGTGACCATGTTGTACTAGACAAGAGTTACTTACCCTGGCGCCCCACTTGGAATAAGACATCTCAAACAACGTGACCATGTTGTACTAGACAAGAGTTACTTACCCTGGCGCCCCACTTGGAATAAGACATCTCAAACAACGTGACCATGTTGTACTAGACAAGAGTTACTTACCCTGGCGCCCCACTTGGAATAAGACATCTCAAACAACGTGACCATGTTGTACTAGACAAGAGTTACTTACCCTGGCGCCCCACTTGGAATAAGACATCTCAAACAATGTGACCGTGTTGTACTATACAAGAGTTACTTACCCTGGCGCCCCATGTTGTACTAGACAAGAGTTACTTACCCTGGCGCCCCACTTGGAATAAGACATCTCAAACAACGTGACCATGTTGTACTATACAAGAGTTACTTACCCTGGCGCCCCACTTGGAATAAGACATCTCAAACAACGTGACTGTGTTGTACTAGACAAGAGTTACTTACCCTGGCGCCCCATGTTGTACTATACAAGAGTTACTTACCCTGGCGCCCCACTTGGAATAAGACATCTCAAACAACGTGACTGTGTTGTACTAGACAAGAGTTACTTACCCTGGCGCCCCATGTTGTACTATACAAGAGTTACTTACCCTGGCGCCCCATGTTGTACTATACAAGAGTTACTTACCCTAGCGCCCCACTTGGAATAAGACATCTCAAACAACGTGACCATGTTGTACTAGACAAGAGTTACTTACCCTGGCGCCCCACTTGGAATAAGACATCTCAAACAACGTGACCATGTTGTACTAGACAAGAGTTACTTACCCTGGCGCCCCACTTGGAATAAGACATCTCAAACAACGTGACCATGTTGTACTAGACAAGAGTTACTTACCCTGGCGCCCCACTTGGAATAAGACATCTCAAACAACGTGACCATGTTGTACTAGACAAGAGTTACTTACCCTGGCGCCCCACTTGGAATAAGACATCTCAAACAATGTGACCGTGTTGTACTATACAAGAGTTACTTACCCTGGCGCCCCATGTTGTACTAGACAAGAGTTACTTACCCTGGCGCCCCACTTGGAATAAGACATCTCAAACAACGTGACCATGTTGTACTATACAAGAGTTACTTACCCTGGCGCCCCACTTGGAATAAGACATCTCAAACAACGTGACTGTGTTGTACTAGACAAGAGTTACTTACCCTGGCGCCCCATGTTGTACTATACAAGAGTTACTTACCCTGGCGCCCCACTTGGAATAAGACATCTCAAACAACGTGACTGTGTTGTACTAGACAAGAGTTACTTACCCTGGCGCCCCATGTTGTACTATACAAGAGTTACTTACCCTGGCGCCCCATGTTGTACTATACAAGAGTTACTTACCCTAGCGCCCCACTTGGAATAAGACATCTCAAACAACGTGACCAGACTCAGTTTATCCACATCACCAAATGCCACACCAGGGGTGTACAGCGCACACACGATGTGAACCCACCTACAGATGGAAAATTGTGTACATGACCCAAATTACAGGTTTTAAAATGTGTACATGAACCTACTTATAAAATGTGTACATGAGCCTACTTATAAAAAGTGTACATGAACCTACTTATAAAATGTGTACATGAACCTACTTATAAAATGTGTACATGAACCTACTTATAAAAAGTGTACATGAACCTACTTATAAAAAGTGTACATGAACCTACTTATAAAATGTGTACATGAGCCTACTTATAAAAAGTGTACATGAACCTACTTATAAAATGTGTACATGAACCTGCTTATAAAATGTGTACATGAACCAGCTGATGTTGGCACAACTTACTTGCCATTGTCTGTTTCCTTAAAGATTCCTCCAGTGTTGGGGCAGAGTTCACACACCTGGGTCAAGGTTAGAGCAAGGTCATGTCTTTACACAAGGTTAGAGCAAGGTCATGTCTTTACACAAGGTTAGAGCAAGGTCATGTTTTTACACAAGGTTAGAGCAAGGTCATGTCTTTACACAAGGTTAGAATCAAGGTCATGTCTTTACAAGTAAGGTGGTAGAGAAGTGTGAGTGTGGAGGCGGGGGAGGTGTTGAAACAAAGTTGTAGGCAGTTTTCACAAGGTTAACATGACTCACAGGTTTAGCCGTGGCCTTGCAAGCGTCACAGAACCACGGCTCTGTGCTGGCAGAGGACTCGGTGCTGGCTGTAGAATGGCTCTCACTGATACCATAGCAACCTGAACAGATGGTTCATGCAATCAGTGCTTCATGTCATTCATTATTCATTCAAACAATAAAAATATTTAGTTCATTCATTAATTCAATGATTGATTCAAACAATCAAATTAAATTTCTAACTAAGATTCTTTGCTAGGTTTGACTAATCAAACATGTTTTATATTCCAATGTCTAGAAATACCTTCATGAACAGATATCCCACAGTTGTCACACTCAACAATTTCATCATCGTCAGCGCTGAAATAGTCAATCAAACCTCAGTCATTAAAATCTCCATAAAATATCACATTTTTTAAATTAGATTATTAAAACATTAAAATATTACTTATAAAACTTGGATACAATCTCATCAAACCATGACCCAATCTCATCCAACCAAGACCCAATCTCATCCAACCAAGACAAAATCTCATCCAACCAAGACACAATCTCATCTAACCAAGACACAAACCCATCTCACCAAGACACAATCTCATCCAACCAAGACACAATCTCTATGACCTACCTTCTGTCTGACAAGCAGACACAGCAAACGATGACCTTGATGCGTCCGTGTGGGACGGCATCCTGAAGTCTGTCTGGGTCATCTCTCTGTGGGTGACTTTTGGCTTTGCTTGCTACAGATTTCTGACAAGTCAAAAACATTCTCTAAACCAGATGAACATTGTCTTCTTCATAGGCATAAGTTAAATTCATTCAAATGCTATTGTATCACTACATTAGGGCTGTTTGTTTTACTTTAATTAAACGTTTGATTGGATATTGCTGTGCCATCAGGTTCAGCTTACCGATTGGTTCCCTTCTGAGCCTGCTTTGCCAGACTTTTTTTTTCGCTTTTTTGGAACATAGTCTTCATCATCCTCATCACTATCTATCATGGACCAAACATGACTCAAACCTAGCAGGTAAGACAAGAATTGTTAACTGTCATACATGACTCAAACCTAGCAGGTAAGAGAAGAATTGTTAACTATCATGGACCAAACATGACTTAAACCTAGCAGGTAAGACAAGAATTGTTAACTGTCATACATGACTCAAACCTAGCAGGTAAGACAAGAATTGTTAACTGTCAGATGTTAGGCCATGAGTATCACAGGCCATGAGTATCACACATAGAGGTAAAGTTAGGCCAGGAGTATCACACAAACAGGTAAAGTTAGGCCAGGAGTATCACACAAACAGGTAAAGTTAGACCAGGAGTATCACACAAACAGGTAAAGTTAGGCCATGAGTATCACACAAACAGGTAAAGTTAGGCCATGAGAATCACACAAACAGGTAAAGTTAGGCCATGAGTATCACACAAACAGGTTAAGTTAGGCCAGGAGTATCACACAAACAGGTAAAGTTAGGCCAGGAGTATCACACAAACAGGTAAAGTTAGGCCAGGAGTATCACACAAACAGGTAAAGTTAGGCCAGGAGTATCACACAAACAGGTAAAGTTAGGCCAGGAGTATCACACAAACAGGTAAAGTTAGGCCAGGAGTATCACACAAACAGGTAAAGTTAGGCCAGGAGTATCACACAACCAGGTTCACTTTACATCTATGCAAAAAATTACCCACCTTTTATTTCTGGGCTTTTAGTTTCATCATCAACATCTTTGTCAATATTTTCATCTTCCTCTTCATCAGCAGAATCACCGTCCTCTTCATGGTCAGTTTCTTCATCTTCACTCTCCTCCTCCAGTGGTTCCTCATCATCATACAAACTGCTGTTCTCATCTGAGTGCTCATCACCATTCACCACGTCCCCACTTTCTTCATCACTTTCATCTAGAGGCTCCTCTCCAAGTTCTAAACATTAGAACACATTTTTATGACATCTGATAGATAGCACATTTTTCTTACTACTAAATAATTTTGAAAGCAAGTATTTACAATTGGCAATATTTCTTTTTAAAAGGGGGGGGGGGGGGGTGAAGAATTAGCAGGAAAAAAAGAGTTACAAAAATTAACATGCAGAAAAAATAAACAATGTAAAATAACCCAAAATAAAGCAGGAGTGATTTCCTTTTATGTCAGTAAGGGGAATAGTTTTTAGTGCTATTGGGCTATAGAAGAAATATAGATAAAAGTTTGTGAAAAAAACATTCAATTTTTTAGAACATTTTTTAAACTAAGCTTTAAAAATAAAAAATTTCAAATTTTGAAGGTTCTTGAGAAGTCAGAAATGGGGCGAAATTCCGCATTATTAAGCACTAATTTTTTCGCTTTAGTAAACACACTTTAAATAGAATATGTGATTTAAAACGTGCGGCGTCAAAACGGCCAATGACAAAACGGCCCCGTCAAAAGGGCCAGCGACATATTGACCCCGTCATATAGGCTCCAGACAAATAGGCTCCCGTCATTTAGGCTACCGACAAATAGGCTCCCGTTATATAGGCTCCCGACAAAAGGCCTCCAGTCAATAAGGCTCCTGACAAATAGGCTCCCGTCATTTTGGCTCCCGACATATAGTCTCCCGTCATTTAGTTTTTTCCAGAAAACGGCCCCCGTCATTACGACTCCCGACAAATAGGCTCCCGCCATTTTGTTTCTCCACAAAACGGCCCCCGTCATTACGACTACCGACAAATAGGCTCGCGTCATTTTGGCTCCTGACAAAAAGGCTCCTGTCAATTTGGCTCCAGACAAAAGGACCACTGACACAGTGGCGTAGCTACCGTAAAGCTAGCGTAAGCAAGGCATGGGGGCCCAAGGCACATAGGGGCCCTTTTCCCTCATAAAAAATTAAAACTTTTACAATGGAATTTTAATATTTGTTACACATAAATAATATTAAAAAAGAAAAAGGTTAAAAGTTCCAAAAAGCCCCCCCCCCCCCCCACCGTTTCGGCAGTGGGATTCAGAGTGTGTGTGTGTGTGGGTCAAACAGAGCCCAATCGTTATAATAACACTACAGGCGATATCACTTTGTCGTGCAAGACATTGAGGGAATCAGCCTATAAATAAACTTTTTAGCAGTAGTAGGCAAGCATAATAATATAGTATAAATACATAATCAGGACATATAAAATACAAAATGTTGCCTTCAGAATATTTATATATTAAAAAATATCCATCGTAAGTAGAAGTTGATCTCTTTGTTTAACTCCTCTGTAGCCTAACGCAGAGGCGTAGCGAAGGCGAGGCGGGGGGTGCGGACCGCAACGGGTGACACCATTTAGGGGGGTGACACCAAAGGCAAAAAATTGTAAAATTTATAGAATTAAATGCCATTTGTCCAGATCCATTAGTTAAAGTTAAATAGTCTTCTAAGTACAAATTGAAAATTATATCAAGAGGGGGGGGGGGGTGACACCACGACGTAAACGTAAACTATAAAGAAAACAATGCTACATCCAACTGTATTATAAACAGACTGTAGATAAACATCGTTACTATTAAGTCTGCAGTGATTAAAGCTTAAACACGTACGCGTACCAGTATGTGGCATACATATATAAATTTTAGGCCTATGTAGGCCGACACACACACACACACTATATATATATATATGCTTTCTTTCCTGGGAGGGGGTGACAATACGAAGTGCCGCACCGGGTGACACCCGACCTAGCGACGCCACTGGCCTAACGGCTGACGATAATTTTTGCATAGGGGCCCAAAAATCCTAGCTACACCACTGCACTGACAATACCGTTTCTGTAGAGACTAAGTCTCCCGGCAAAGCGGGCTCATTGAATATGACACCTGCCAGTGGGACCCCTTCATCAATATTCTTTAGAGTTAGCTTATCCAACACTCTTATGTAATACAACGTATGCATCTCTTGTTCGGCAGGCCTTATTTTTATATTAGTTTATCTATTATAAAATATAGTATGTTTTAATTTAAGGGTCATCTATCTATGACATCCATAATTGAGTCGGTTATAGGCTGTTCCAACTCAGTGTGTGGGGAGAAGGGTCCACGCTGTACCTTCCTAACTGCAATATGCTTGTAGTTTATCAAAACAAAATGCTGTTATCATGTTAACATCATGTATATCATACATTTACACTTCTGTGCTCGCTTTTAAGCAACAGATCTTTTCTGTTGTAAATTAAACATTATCAAAACTTTAGAATTGGTGGAATTTAGCTGTTAAGGGCTCGATTTGTTTGTGAATTAATGTTGGTTCATAAAAAACACTTTCATTCGGGCATTAAAAAGAGGTTATAGTGGTATTGGAGGTAGGACACAATGGTTACTTTTATGCCAATAGTGGTCATATCATTCATTTTTCTGGAGCCAATATGTCAGGAGTCATTTTGTCAAAAGCCAATATTTCGGGAGCCCAATTGCCGAGAGCCAATATGTCGGGAGCCCATTTGTCGGTAGCCAAAATGTCGTGAGCCCATTTGTCTTGAGCCCTTATGTCGGGAGCCGCTTTGTCGGGAGCCAATATGTCCTGAGCCTATTTGTCAGGGGTTAATATGTCGGGAGTCCATTTGTCGGGAGCCCATTTGTCGGGAGCCTATATGTCGCAAGTCAATATGACGGGAGCCAATAAGTCGGGGCCCTTTTGACGGGGTCGGTTTGTCGGGAGTCGATTTGACGGGGCCGTTTTGACTGGGCACCGATTTAAAATCATCAAATTCTTATGGCTTTTTAGCAAAAAATACTACTTCCGTTCACCGGAAATCACTTAAAATTTGAAATAACTAAGAGAATAGGATCTTATATCAATGTTGTTTAAAATTTCATCTAACTGAATCAGGGCTAAAGTTCTCATTATAAAAACACGCACACAGACGGAGAGGATGCAAAACTGGAAGGTTATAAATCATCCCAATCACAATTTAGATTTTAGCATGATCTCATTGCATCATTTATATTCCGTATACGATAAAGTTGGAAGGTGTAACATGGTGAAAACTGTCTAATTATCTGCTAATTGTTCATAGTGATTACATCCTGGGTCCTCTATAAGGTATACTCCGAAAACAAAAAGCTTGGATAATTTTTAATTTATTTTTAGTTTCCATGTGCCAATTACCTTTTGAGTGTTTGCCTATGTCAAAGTCACTGTCTTCCTCACTGTCATCCAGACCAAAGTTCACCTGAACTTGACTGCTATGTACTGGCTTCACACGTCTCTTTCTTGGGTCACGATTTACTGAGCCAAATGGAACAAAAACATTTTTATGTCTCCCACCCATTTTAGTAGGCCTATATATTATAGTGCCAAAGCTATAGGCCTATAGATAAATGCATAAAATTAACTAAGGCTAACAGTAATCTTAAATAACTACTAAATAAGTGTAGTGGTGGTGAGTTAGTACAGGTACTTGCTTGACACTTGCTGAAAGTGCAAAAAGTAGGCTAGATCATCACTAAATCTAGTCTAGCTAGGCAGTAGATCTAGTTAGTTAACTGACTAACTCACTTTGTCATTTTGTGGTAGTTTGTCTAATGTAGAGAGTTAAAGAACTTCCCCTGACCTTTAAGATTACACTTTTCCTTTTGTAGTTACAACTTACATATTAGATTACACTTTCCCTAATGTGAGTTAGGTACCCATCAGAGTTGGGTGGACTCAGGGACAATCTACATTGTACAGGAACCAATGTTTTAATACAGGAACAAAGAATGGGTTTGGAAAACTCATTGTTTATTACAAAGTGAAGTTTCCTAAGTTATGTCTACTTGGAAAAAAAGTTCACAAAATGGTTTTAAGGAGATGAGAAATTTTAAGGAAAGAGCAGTGGAATTAATTCTTGTCTATAGTTTTAGGTACGTAAAATGGCCTGTGACTAGTAATGTGAAAAACAGGTGACTCCTTAAATTTTAATAATTATTTCACATTTTGAGGAGGATTTATGTTTTGAAAATTCAAAAATGTTTCCTTGTTTCATTTAGAATCTATGTAGAGTAAAGTTCCACGCGCGGTTAAAACACCGGTGCGGCCATCGCCTGTTTATCGCTTCGTACAATATTTGTTTTGATGTTTTATACGAAACTACCGATATCTGCTGTAAACCTGTCCATTTCTAAATATATCCAGGTCAAATTCTTTTGTTTTTCTCCTTCTGGAAGTCGAGTTTTTAAATTTTAAAGTTTCGAGGTATGACGTCGTAGGCGATTCTAGTTCCCCGTATGAAAAACACTAGGTCCCGGATGAGATGAATAAACCAACCTATCAAAGCTTTTTATAACTAGGTTAACTATAAATAGCTTCTACAATATGTGCGGGACACTATACATACGATAGATAAGGCTAATAAAGCAACCTGATAGGTGAATAGGGGTGGCCGCAGCTTGGGTGTCGATTTGGGTGGTTTCACAGCGCTGCGTAACCAACGACTTGAGCTAGACTAGCCTAGTTCTAGATGCTCTACATTTCAAGCTAAGCCTAGAAACTGTATAATTTCTATTTTTTTCTGCTATTTTAAATTATTTCGAGCATCTACTTCTTCTAAATCTAGTTTGTGTCTCTACATACAAGCATATCTAAGCAAATGTTACGTTATGTCTTGTCAGTGGTTGTTACGTCCCTTTGTTATGATTATTATAGTTGCGTCCCTTGAGTCATCACTGGGTCAACTTTTAATGTCGTTAATTAATTTAATTAACATGTTTTTAATTTGGTTTTGAAATCTATTAATTAATAATACAATCAACAACACGTTTAAAAGTGTAAAATATTAATTTTATTTATTAAACTAGGATTAAAACGTATAAAACACGATCGTTACGCAGCCGGTTCAAATGGCCGCAGGGAAAAAAAAAGAGGGGAAAAAAATATCGCAAGTAGCACGTCATTAAAACATGAATAGGTAATCCCTTAGTTTAGCGTCGGAAATTATCGGGTAATGTTTGTTGAGTTTCGGTAATTAGAGTTACGGTAAACCATGGTTTATTTGACCATTGAAATAATAATAAATTGAAAGTCGATTGTAGTAAATTAATGTTTTATTTTTTTAAGTTTAATCGACAAAAGGAAACAAGAATAAATATAATAGTAGATTTAAATTAGTAGATCTAAAAATAAAAACATATATTAATATAAATAATGTATCAAATGTAATAATTTAATGTTTTTGGCTTGCAGCGGATTTGCGACCATTAATTAATTAGATCTAGATCTAGCTAGATATCTAGCTGCTAGGCCAAGTAAAAAAATCTAGATTACGAAAATAGTAAAAATGATTACAAAATGTAAAAATGATTACAAAAATAAATCTATCCAAATTTTAAACATTCTGTATAAAAATAAAAGAAGACGCCAAATAAAGTATGGTTTACGGTACTTCCGGTGAATTCCGGAAGTGTGTGACAGACTTTGGCATTGTTTTACTGTTTTTTACTGCTATACGATTCCGGAATAATAACCGACGCTAAACTAAGGGATTACCCATGAATATCTCAAATTCAATACGTAGGAATATAAAATGATTGATACATATTAAGAGTAGAAAGGCAGAGGAATAATATAGTTATTTATAGTACTTTGGGTTTGTTTCTGTGTGAAATGGTTATAAAATAGCGCCCGATGAAAATCGGGAATTTGGAATTTTCCGCTATGTGTGACCGCGCGTGGAACTTTACTCTAGATCTAGAATCTACCTGTTTTAAGTTTTAGATTTTAGAGCTTAGGGCGGCCTTTTCTTAGGACTTTTTCAACTTTTTGTTTTTTAGTAATTTAGTAAGGTCAGAGCCCTAATAATCCTCACGATTCTAGTCCAGTACAGTACAAAACAGTTTAAAAAATTATAAAACTTCAAATATAATAACGAAATTTCTCTACTTACACATTGTTTTATACAAAAAACTCACTCTGGGGTCGAATTCCTCTGATTCCATTTTGTTTGTGTCTGTTCTATATCTATGCTTTATGGGGGCATCCATTATTAAATTTCTGCTATTTAAAATTTTTGTCCTTTATTTTATTTAATAAAACAAATATAAAGACTCAAACATAGCTAATTAATTTGCGGTGTAGCTTGTATTATATATGTTAAGAAATTATGGCAAATCTGCAATTTTAAGAATTTTTTTATCAATCGTGGAAGATAGATTAGTCTATATTGGAAATCATTACGATAATTTTCTCGTGTATGAATAATTTTTAAAATAATTCTTTTCGTCAAGGGCAGTAACCAAAATATATAAATTATAAACAGATCAATATCTTCAAGTGAAAATGGCTACTGCAGACTGGAATCCGCTTGGAGAAGTCTATTATAGGTTACCGTCTTATTATGAAACATTAAATGAGATTTCTAAAAATAGTCGTAATTTAAGTGAGAATAAAACAATCACAGCTTGATGCTTATATTTTTCTTAAATTACCTACTGGACAAATAAAAAAAAAAGATTGAACAAGGAGCCGCCCACTTTTAATTTTTTTAGGCCTACTTGAACTTTTATTTTAATATTTTTTTAACAATAGCATTGCATTATGATCATTAGTATCCATTAGGGCTCATTAGGCCTATTAAATATAAATAGATCTAGATCTATCTATATTAACAAAGTTAAAAAAAAATTCTCTACCTCTAGAAGCTAGATCTAAATCTAGATTCTAGAAGATTAAGAGATCTAGCCTCTATCTATATTCTATACTATACTCTATACTATACTTGAATTTAGTAGGCTTAATCAGTGGCGTAGCGAGGTCGGGTGTCACCCGGTGTGGCACTTAATGGTGTCACCCCCCAGAGGCATAGCGACCCTTTCCGGGGACAAACTTTCAAATTTTCGTTATGCACCCTCCTCTCAAAGTCAAACTTTTGATTTGCACCCCCTCCCCCTCAATCTTTTTCGAATTGAACCCCACCCCCTCAAGTTTTTCTCTATATATTTTGCTATTTTTTGCCTTGGTGTCACCCCCTAAATGGTGTCACCTGGTGCGGTCAACACCCCCCGCCCCCCCCCCCCCCGCTATGCCTCTGGGCTTAATAAAAATGATAATTACTATTTGGCTAAATTTTAAAATAAAGGTAGGCCTAGGCCTACTTAACTAATAATTAATAACTAATATCAATATGTTACTAGATCTACTTTTACTAGAGAGACTCTATGGATGGAGTATGGACTGTGAGAGTATTGTAGTGTTGTGACTAGAGTCTAGATTAGATTAAGTAAGAGACCGTAGTGTCTACTCTAAGGCAGCCAGAGTCTCAGTCTGACTGTGATGAGACTGTAGTAGTACTAGATCTAGTAGAGTGTTTGATATGATAAGTGTAGGTGTAGGACTAGAAAAAATCTAATAAAATCTAGGTCTAAATATAAAAAAAAAAAACAACTACTAGATTCTAAACTTGAGATCTTACGTTAGAATCTAAAGCTAGATCTATGGTATTCTGTATTTTAGTGTCTATTAGGTTTATTTATTTATAGTATAGGGTAGTGCATATTTCTGTGATAGAGTCATTGGTAGATAAAATAAGCAACCTGCTTATTTTTGCCAATGGGCTTTCAAGGAAATAAACACTGACTTACATCCTCTTATGGTAGATACATATTTCCTTAATTCAGTTTGAATTCTGTATAGCTCTCATACACTCCATAATGCTCTGGATAGCTGTCATATGCTCCATAATGCACTGGATAGCTGTCATACGCTCCATAATGCACTGGGATATCTGTCATACGTTCCATAATGCAGCCATGCCAACACTCCATACTAACCCCAAAATATAGATTTGTATAAAATCACCCAAACTTCCTTATAAATTGATGTTATACATTGATCACAATTAACTGAAATAAGCATGTTGTTTACTTTGTCTAAGTTGACCAAACTAAACATTTCCAGTTTTTTGGCCTAACTAGACATATATGTTTAAATAATTATAGCCATGTATAACATAATATAAAGATATATTTTTAATTTTCAGAAAATGTGAAATGTATGTGATGGATTGGAGTGGTCTGGTGGATCTGACAAAACACACAGTGGCTGCTTCAACATATGGGGGTCCTATAGGTGGGTTGTTCCTATCAAAATATGGGGGTCCTATAGGTGGGTTGTTCCTATCAACATATGGGGGTCCTATCAACATATGGGGGTCCTATAGGTGGGTTGTTCCTATCAACATATGGGGGGGGGGGGTTCTATAGGTGGGTTGTTCCTATCAACATATGGGGGTCATATGGATGGGTTGTTCCTATCAACATATGGGGGGGGGGGTTCTATAGGTGGGTTGTTCCTATCAACATATGGGGGGGGGGTTCTATAGGTGGGTTGTTCCTATCAACATATGGGGGGGGGGGGGGTTCTATAGGTGGGTTGTTCCTATCAACATATGGGGGGGGGGGTTCTATAGGTGGGTTGTTCCTATCAACATATGGGGGGGGGGGTTCTATAGGTGGGTTGTTCCTATCAGATCTTTAAATTAAAGTAACTCCACTCTAGCACATCTAACTCAAATTTGTTGCAATCAGTTTCTTTTGTCTCAAATTTGTTGCAATCAGTTTCTTTTGTCTCAAATTTGTTGCAATCAGTTTCTTTTGTCTTGAAATCCATGAATTAAAAATAGTTTATCAATATGTAATATATAAATATGTGTGTATGTATAAGCTGGTGCCATGTCATACAGAAAGACATATGTAATGGCTGATGCTGTTTGTTATTGTATCAGTGCCGTACATTTTAAAGTCACCCAGTATGTGAAACAGCCTGACATTTTCAGCACTACTGAAGGATGACAGTAAAACTAGCAGAGTTGTGACGTCAGTCAAGCCTGTCATCTCTGTATACACAGCCTCAGGGAAAATACTGAGTCAGCTCAGGGTAAACCTCTCATCTGTCTTTATGTTTCTCTTTATGTAAGTGGCTCTTTATGTTTCTCTTTATGTAAGTGGCTCTTTATGTTCGTCTTTTCCAGTGTGTGACAATTGTTGTATTCCTGTGTGTGATGAGTGTTGTATTTCCAGTGTGTGATGAGTGTTGTATATCCTGTGTGTGATGAGTGTTGAATTTCCAGTGTGTGGCAATTGTTGTATTTCCAGTGTGTGACGAATGTTGTATTTCCTGTGTGTGACAAATGTTGTATATCCTGTGTGTGACGAGTGTTGTATTTCCAGTGGAACAGTGGCAACATCGTGGCCATGGGATGGTCCAGCACGGATGACCTGCTCTGTGTCCAGGAGGATGGGGTCGTCCTGGTCTACGACATGTTCCTTGTCTTCAAGCGCACTTTCAGCATGGGTCAGGTGGGTTATTGGGTCAGGTGGGTTACTGGGTCAGGTGGGTCACTGGGTCAGGTGGGTTATTGGGTCAGGTGGTTTATTGGGTCAGGTAGGTCACCGGGTCAGGTGGGTTATTGGGTCAGGTGGTTTATTGGGTCAGGTAGGTCACTGGGTCAGGTGGGTTATTGGGTCAGGTGGGTTATTGGGTCAGGTGGGTTATTGGGTTAGGTGGGTCACTGGGTCAGGTGGGTTGCATACAACTTTTTACTTAATTCCTGTATTGTGACTTTTGATATTTGTATTTTCCTTACCCCCAGGAAGCAAAAGATGTTAAAATCTTATTTGCTAAAATTTTCCCAACATTCCAAGGCACTGGTATAGCTGTGATGACTACGTCCTTCAGAATTTTCATGATCAGTAGCATTGACAACCCAAGGATAGTACGTCTTGCTGAGGTACCTGGTGAGTCCATTAGCTACCTGTCAGTGTAGCTGTAGCCACCTGTAGTTGACAGGGTAGCCTGTAGCCACCTGTCAATGTAGCCTTTAGCCACCTGTAGTTGACAGGGTAGCCTGCAGCCGCTTGTAGTTGACAGAGTAGCCTGTAGCCACCTGACAGGGTAGCCTGTAGCCACCTGACAGGGTAGCCTGTAGCCACCTGACAGGGTAGCCTGTAGCCACCTGACAGGGTAGCCTGTAGCTACCTGACAGGGTAGCCTGTAGCTACCTGTAGTTGACAGGGTAGCCTGTAGCTACCTGACAGGGTAGCCTGTAGCCACCTGTCAATGTAGCCTTTAGCCACCTGTAGTTGACAGGGTAGCCTGTAGCCACCTGACAGTGTAGCCTGTAGCCACCTGATAGGGTAGCCTGTAGTTGACAGGGTAGCCTGTAGCTACCTGTAGTTGACAGGGTAGCCTGTAGCTACCTGACAGGGTAGCCTGTAGCTACCTGTAGTTGACAGGGTAGCCTGTAGCTACCTGACAGGGTAGCCTGTAGCTACCTGTAGTTGACAGGAAATCCTGTAGCCACCTGACAGTGTAGCCTGTAGCCACCTGATAGGGTAGCCTGTAGTTGACAGGGTAGCCTGTAGCTACCTGACAGGGTAGCCTGTAGCTACCTGTAGTTGACAGGAAATCCTGTAGCTACATGTCAGTGTAGCCTGTAGCCACCTGTAGTTGACAGGGTAGCCTGCAGCCGCTTGTAGTTGACAGAGTAGCCTGTAGCCACCTGACAGGGTAGCCTGTAGCCACCTGTCAATGTAGCCTTTAGCCACCTGTAGTTGACAGGGTAGCCTGTAGCCACCTGACAGTGTAGCCTGTAGCCACCTGATAGGGTAGCCTGTAGTTGACAGGGTAGCCTGTAGCCACCTGACAGGGTAGCCTGTAGTTGACAGGGTAGCCTGTAGCTACCTGACAGGGTAGCCTGTAGCTACCTGACAGGGTAGCCTGTAGCCACCTGTAGTTGACAGGGTAGCCTGTAGCTACCTGATAGGGTAGCCTGTAATCACCTGTAGTTGACAGGGTAGCCTGTAGCTACCTGACAGGGTAGCCTGTAATCACCTGTAGTTGACAGGGTAGCCTATAGCCACTGATGTTGCTAACATTGAGCACTTGATTGTTTTGAAGGACTTAACGAGGCCCCCACCTGTTGGACCATGGTTGTAGCTGACCGTCTGGTGCGTGCGCTTGTGGCCAAGGGAGAAGATCTGTTCCTGGTGGATCAGGGGGGACAATTCCAGCAACAGGTGGGTCTAATGACTGGTGGATCAGGGGGGACAATTCCAGCAACAGGTGGGTCTAATGATTGGTGGATCAGGGGGGACAATTCCAGCATCAGGTGGGTCTAATGATTGTTCCTGGTGGATCAGGGGGGACAATTCCAGCAACAGGTGGGTCTAATGACTGGTGGATCAGGGGGGACAATTCCAGCAACAGGTGGGTCTAATGATTGTTCCTGGTGGATCAGGGGGGACAATTCCAGCATCAGGTGGGTCTAATGATTGTTCCTGGTGGATCAGGGGGGACAATTCCAGCAACAGGTGGGTCTAATGACTGGTGGATCAGGGGGGACAATTCCAGCAACAGGTGGGTCTAATCATTGGTGGATCAGGGGGGACAATTCCAGCAACAGGTGGGTCTAATCATTGGTGGATCAGGGGGGACAATTCCAGCAACAGGTGGGTCTAATGACTGGTGGATCAGGGGGGACAATTCCAGCAACAGGTGGGTCTAATCATTGGTGGATCAGGGGGGACAATTCCAGCAACAGGTGGGTCTAATGACTGGTGGATCAGGGGGGACAATTCCAGCAACAGGTGGGTCTAATGATTGTTGGATCAGGGGGGGACAATTCCAGCAACAGGTGGGTCTAATGACTGGTGGATCAGGGGGGACAATTCCAGCAACAGGTGGGTCTAATGACTGGTGGATCAGGGGGGACAATTCCAGCAACAGGTGGGTCTAATGACTGGTGGATCAGGGGGGACAATTCCAGCAACAGGTGGGTCTAATGATTGGTGGATCAGGGGGGACAATTCCAGCAACAGGTGGGTCTAATGATTGTTCCTGGTGGATCAGGGGGGACAATTCCAGCAACAGGTGGGTCTAATGACTGGTGGATCAGGGGGGACAATTCCAGCAACAGGTGGGTCTAATGACTGGTGGATCAGGGGGGACAATTCCAGCAACAGGTGGGTCTAATGACTGGTGGATCAGGGGGGACAATTCCAGCAACAGGTGGGTCTAATGATTGTTCCTGGTGGATCAGGGGGGACAATTCCAGCAACAGGTGGGTCTAATGATTGGTGGATCAGGGGGGACAATTCCAGCAACAGGTGGGTCTAATGATTGTTCCTGGTGGATCAGGGGGGACAATTCCAGCAACAGGTGGGTCTAATGACTGGTGGATCAGGGGGGACAATTCCAGCAACAGGTGGGTCTAATGACTGGTGGATCAGGGGGGACAATTCCAGCAACAGGTGGGTCTAATGACTGGTGGATCAGGGGGGACAATTCCAGCAACAGGTGGGTCTAATGACTGGTGGATCAGGGGGGACAATTCCAGCATCAGGTGGGTCTATTGACTGGTGGATCAGGGGGGACAATTCCAGCAACAGGTGGGTCTAATGATTGTTCCTGGTGGATCAGGGGGGACAATTCCAGCAACAGGTGGGTCTAATGATTGTTCCTGGTGGATCAGGGGGGACAATTCCAGCAACAGGTGGGTCTAATGATTGGTGGATCAGGGGGGACAATTCCAGCAACAGGTGGGTCTAATGACTGGTGGATCAGGGGGGACAATTCCAGCAACAGGTGGGTCTAATGACTGGTGGATCAGGGGGGACAATTCCAGCAACAGGTGGGTCTAATGACTGTTCCTGGTGGATCAGGGGGGACAATTCCAGCAACAGGTGGGTCTAATGACTGTTCCTGGTGGATCAGGGGGGACAATTCCAGCAACAGGTGGGTCTAATGACTGTTCCTGGTGGATCAGGGGGGACAATTCCAGCAACAGGTGGGTCTAATGACTGTTCCTGGTGGATCAGGGGGGACAATTCCAGCAACAGGTGGGTCTAATGACTGGTGGATCAGGGGGGACAATTCCAGCAACAGGTGGGTCTAATGACTGGTGGATCAGGGGGGACAATTCCAGCAACAGGTGGGTCTAATGATTGTTCCTGGTGGATCAGGGGGGACAATTCCAGCAACAGGTGGGTCTAATGACTGGTGGATCAGGGGGGACAATTCCAGCATCAGGTGGGTCTAATGACTGGTGGATCAGGGGGGACAATTCCAGCATCAGGTGGGTCTAATGATTGTTCCTGGTGGATCAGGGGGGACAATTCCAGCAACAGGTGGGTCTAATGACTGGTGGATCAGGGGGGACAATTCCAGCAACAGGTGGGTCTAATGACTGGTGGATCAGGGGGGACAATTCCAGCATCAGGTGGGTCTAATGATTGTTCCTGGTGGATCAGGGGGGACAATTCCAGCAACAGGTGGGTCTAATGACTGGTGGATCAGGGGGGACAATTCCAGCAACAGGTGGGTCTAATGATTGTTCCTGGTGGATCAGGGGGGACAATTCCAGCAACAGGTGGGTCTAATGATTGTTCCTGGTGGATCAGGGGGGACAATTCCAGCAACAGGTGGGTCTAATGATTGTTCCTGGTGGATCAGGGGGGACAATTCCAGCAACAGGTGGGTCTAATGATTGTTCCTGGTGGATCAGGGGGGACAATTCCAGCAACAGGTGGGTCTAATGATTGTTCCTGGTGGATCAGGGGGGACAATTCCAGCAACAGGTGGGTCTAATGATTGGTGGATCAGGGGGGACAATTCCAGCAACAGGTGGGTCTATTGACTGGTGGATCAGGGGGGACAATTCCAGCAACAGGTGGGTCTAATGACTGGTGGATCAGGGGGGACAATTCCAGCAACAGGTGGGTCTATTGACTGGTGGATCAGGGGGGACAATTCCAGCAACAGGTGGGTCTAATGATTGTTCCTGGTGGATCAGGGGGGACAATTCCAGCAACAGGTGGGTCTAATGATTGTTCCTGGTGGATCAGGGGGGACAATTCCAGCAACAGGTGGGTCTAATGATTGTTCCTGGTGGATCAGGGGGGACAATTCCAGCAACAGGTGGGTCTAATGACTGGTGGATCAGGGGGGACAATTCCAGCAACAGGTGGGTCTAATGACTGGTGGATCAGGGGGGACAATTCCAGCAACAGGTGGGTCTAATGATTGGTGGATCAGGGGGGACAATTCCAGCAACAGGTGGGTCTAATGACTGGTGGATCAGGGGGGACAATTCCAGCAACAGGTGGGTCTAATGATTGTTCCTGGTGGATCAGGGGGGACAATTCCAGCATCAGGTGGGTCTAATGATTGTTCCTGGTGGATCAGGGGGGACAATTCCAGCAACAGGTGGGTCTAATGACTGGTGGATCAGGGGGGACAATTCCAGCAACAGGTGGGTCTAATGATTGTTCCTGGTGGATCAGGGGGGACAATTCCAGCAACAGGTGGGTCTAATGATTGTTCCTGGTGGATCAGGGGGGACAATTCCAGCAACAGGTGGGTCTAATGATTGTTCCTGGTGGATCAGGGGGGACAATTCCAGCAACAGGTGGGTCTAATGATTGTTCCTGGTGGATCAGGGGGGACAATTCCAGCATCAGGTGGGTCTAATGATTGTTCCTGGTGGATCAGGGGGGGACAATTCCAGCAACAGGTGGGTCTAATGACTGGTGGATCAGGGGGGACAATTCCAGCAACAGGTGGGTCTAATGATTGTTCCTGGTGGATCAGGGGGGACAATTCCAGCAACAGGTGGGTCTATTGACTGGTGGATCAGGGGGGACAATTCCAGCAACAGGTGGGTCTAATGATTGTTCCTGGTGGATCAGGGGGGACAATTCCAGCAACAGGTGGGTCTAATGATTGTTCCTGGTGGATCAGGGGGGACAATTCCAGCAACAGGTGGGTCTAATGATTGTTCCTGGTGGATCAGGGGGGACAATTCCAGCAACAGGTGGGTCTAATGACTGGTGGATCAGGGGGGACAATTCCAGCAACAGGTGGGTCTAATGACTGGTGGATCAGGGGGGACAATTCCAGCATCAGGTGGGTCTAATGACTGGTGGATCAGGGGGGACAATTCCAGCATCAGGTGGGTCTAATGATTGTTCCTGGTGGATCAGGGGGGACAATTCCAGCAACAGGTGGGTCTAATGACTGGTGGATCAGGGGGGACAATTCCAGCATCAGGTGGGTCTAATGACTGGTGGATCAGGGGGGACAATTCCAGCATCAGGTGGGTCTAATGATTGTTCCTGGTGGATCAGGGGGGACAATTCCAGCAACAGGTGGGTCTAATGACTGGTGGATCAGGGGGGACAATTCCAGCAACAGGTGGGTCTAATGATTGTTCCTGGTGGATCAGGGGGGACAATTCCAGCAACAGGTGGGTCTAATGACTGGTGGATCAGGGGGGACAATTCCAGCAACAGGTGGGTCTATTGACTGGTGGATCAGGGGGGACAATTCCAGCATCAGGTGGGTCTAATGACTGGTGGATCAGGGGGGACAATTCCAGCATCAGGTGGGTCTAATGATTGTTCCTGGTGGATCAGGGGGGACAATTCCAGCAACAGGTGGGTCTAATGACTGGTGGATCAGGGGGGGACAATTCCAGCATCAGGTGGGTCTAATGACTGGTGGATCAGGGGGGACAATTCCAGCATCAGGTGGGTCTAATGATTGTTCCTGGTGGATCAGGGGGGACAATTCCAGCAACAGGTGGGTCTAATGACTGTTCCTGGTGGATCAGGGGGGACAATTCCAGCAACAGGTGGGTCTAATGACTGGTGGATCAGGGGGGACAATTCCAGCAACAGGTGGGTCTAATGACTGGTGGATCAGGGGGGACAATTCCAGCAACAGGTGGGTCTAATGATTGTTCCTGGTGGATCAGGGGGGACAATTCCAGCAACAGGTGGGTCTAATGATTGTTCCTGGTGGATCAGGGGGGACAATTCCAGCAACAGGTGGGTCTAATGACTGGTGGATCAGGGGGGACAATTCCAGCAACAGGTGGGTCTAATGACTGGTGGATCAGGGGGGACAATTCCAGCAACAGGTGGGTCTAATGATTGGTGGATCAGGGGGGACAATTCCAGCAACAGGTGGGTCTAATCATTGTTCCTGGTGGATCAGGGGGGACAATTCCAGCGACAGGTGGGTCTATTGACTGGTGGATCAGGGGGGACAATTCCAGCAACAGGTGGGTCTAATGATTGTTCCTGGTGGATCAGGGGGGACAATTCCAGCAACAGGTGGGTCTAATGATTGTTCCTGGTGGATCAGGGGGGACAATTCCAGCAACAGGTGGGTCTAATGACTGGTGGATCAGGGGGGACAATTCCAGCAACAGGTGGGTCTAATGATTGTTCCTGGTGGATCAGGGGGGACAATTCCAGCAACAGGTGGGTCTAATGACTGGTGGATCAGGGGGGACAATTCCAGCAACAGGTGGGTCTAATGATTGGTGGATCAGGGGGGACAATTCCAGCAACAGGTGGGTCTAATCATTGTTCCTGGTGGATCAGGGGGACAATTCCAGCGACAGGTGGGTCTATTGACTGGTGGATCAGGGGGGACAATTCCAGCATCAGGTGGGTCTAATGACTGGTGGATCAGGGGGGACAATTCCAGCAACAGGTGGGTCTAATGACTGGTGGATCAGGGGGGACAATTCCAGCAACAGGTGGGTCTAATGATTGTTGGATCAGGGGGGGACAATTCCAGCGACAGGTGGGTCTAATGACTGTTCCTGGTGGATCAGGGGGGACAATTCCAGCAACAGGTGGGTCTAATGACTGTTCCTGGTGGATCAGGGGGGACAATTCCAGCGACAGGTGGGTCTATTGACTGGTGGATCAGGGGGGACAAT
Source organism: Physella acuta (assembly GCF_028476545.2). Lineage (NCBI taxonomy): Eukaryota > Metazoa > Mollusca > Gastropoda > Physidae > Physella > Physella acuta. Next base: position 168,184 of record NW_026733019.1, on the reverse strand, counting down.
TCCAGCATCAGGTGGGTCTAATGATTGTTCCTGGTGGATCAGGGGGGACAATTCCAGCAACAGGTGGGTCTATTGACTGGTGGATCAGGGGGGACAATTCCAGCATCAGGTGGGTCTAATGATTGTTCCTGGTGGATCAGGGGGGACAATTCCAGCAACAGGTGGGTCTAATGACTGGTGGATCAGGGGGGACAATTCCAGCAACAGGTGGGTCTAATGATTGTTCCTGGTGGATCAGGGGGGACAATTCCAGCAACAGGTGGGTCTAATGACTGGTGGATCAGGGGGGACAATTCCAGCATCAGGTGGGTCTAATGATTGTTCCTGGTGGATCAGGGGGGACAATTCCAGCAACAGGTGGGTCTAATGATTGTTCCTGGTGGATCAGGGGGGACAATTCCAGCAACAGGTGGGTCTAATGACTGGTGGATCAGGGGGGACAATTCCAGCATCAGGTGGGTCTAATGATTGTTCCTGGTGGATCAGGGGGGACAATTCCAGCAACAGGTGGGTCTAATGATTGTTCCTGGTGGATCAGGGGGGACAATTCCAGCAACAGGTGGGTCTAATGACTGGTGGATCAGGGGGGACAATTCCAGCATCAGGTGGGTCTAATGATTGTTCCTGGTGGATCAGGGGGGACAATTCCAGCAACAGGTGGGTCTAATGATTGTTCCTGGTGGATCAGGGGGGACAATTCCAGCATCAGGTGGGTCTAATGATTGTTCCTGGTGGATCAGGGGGGACAATTCCAGCATCAGGTGGGTCTAATGATTGGTGGATCAGGGGGGACAATTCCAGCAACAGGTGGGTCTAATGATTGTTCCTGGTGGATCAGGGGGGACAATTCCAGCATCAGGTGGGTCTAATGACTGGTGGATCAGGGGGGACAATTCCAGCAACAGGTGGGTCTAATGACTGGTGGATCAGGGGGGACAATTCCAGCAACAGGTGGGTCTAATGATTGTTCCTGGTGGATCAGGGGGGACAATTCCAGCAACAGGTGGGTCTAATGACTGGTGGATCAGGGGGGACAATTCCAGCATCAGGTGGGTCTAATGATTGTTCCTGGTGGATCAGGGGGGACAATTCCAGCAACAGGTGGGTCTAATGATTGGTGGATCAGGGGGGACAATTCCAGCAACAGGTGGGTCTAATGATTGGTGGATCAGGGGGGACAATTCCAGCAACAGGTGGGTCTAATGATTGGTGGATCAGGGGGGACAATTCCAGCAACAGGTGGGTCTAATGATTGGTGGATCAGGGGGGACAATTCCAGCAACAGGTGGGTCTAATGACTGGTGGATCAGGGGGGACAATTCCAGCAACAGGTGGGTCTAATGATTGGTGGATCAGGGGGGACAATTCCAGCAACAGGTGGGTCTAATGACTGGTGGATCAGGGGGGACAATTCCAGCAACAGGTGGGTCTAATGACTGGTGGATCAGGGGGGACAATTCCAGCAACAGGTGGGTCTAATGATTGGTGGATCAGGGGGGACAATTCCAGCAACAGGTGGGTCTAATGACTGGTGGATCAGGGGGGACAATTCCAGCAACAGGTGGGTCTAATGACTGGTGGATCAGGGGGGACAATTCCAGCAACAGGTGGGTCTAATGACTGGTGGATCAGGGGGGACAATTCCAGCAACAGGTGGGTCTAATCATTGTTCCTGGTGGATCAGGGGGGACAATTCCAGCGACAGGTGGGTCTATTGACTGGTGGATCAGGGGGGACAATTCCAGCAACAGGTGGGTCTAATGATTGTTCCTGGTGGATCAGGGGGGACAATTCCAGCAACAGGTGGGTCTAATGACTGGTGGATCAGGGGGGGACAATTCCAGCAACAGGTGGGTCTATTGACTGGTGGATCAGGGGGGACAATTCCAGCATCAGGTGGGTCTAATGATTGTTCCTGGTGGATCAGGGGGGACAATTCCAGCATCAGGTGGGTCTATTGACTGGTGGATCAGGGGGGACAATTCCAGCAACAGGTGGGTCTATTGACTGGTGGATCAGGGGGGACAATTCCAGCAACAGGTGGGTCTAATGATTGTTCCTGGTGGATCAGGGGGGACAATTCCAGCAACAGGTGGGTCTATTGACTGGTGGATCAGGGGGGACAATTCCAGCAACAGGTGGGTCTAATGATTGTTCCTGGTGGATCAGGGGGGACAATTCCAGCAACAGGTGGGTCTATTGACTGGTGGATCAGGGGGGACAATTCCAGCAACAGGTGGGTCTAATGACTGGTGGATCAGGGGGGACAATTCCAGCAACAGGTGGGTCTAATGACTGGTGGATCAGGGGGGACAATTCCAGCAACAGGTGGGTCTAATGACTGGTGGATCAGGGGGGACAATTCCAGCAACAGGTGGGTCTAATGATTGGTGGATCAGGGGGGACAATTCCAGCAACAGGTGGGTCTAATGATTGTTCCTGGTGGATCAGGGGGGACAATTCCAGCAACAGGTGGGTCTAATGATTGGTGGATCAGGGGGGACAATTCCAGCAACAGGTGGGTCTAATGATTGTTCCTGGTGGATCAGGGGGGACAATTCCAGCAACAGGTGGGTCTATTGACTGGTGGATCAGGGGGGACAATTCCAGCAACAGGTGGGTCTATTGACTGGTGGATCAGGGGGGACAATTCCAGCAACAGGTGGGTCTAATGACTGGTGGATCAGGGGGGACAATTCCAGCAACAGGTGGGTCTAATGATTGTTCCTGGTGGATCAGGGGGGACAATTCCAGCATCAGGTGGGTCTAATGATTGGTGGATCAGGGGGGACAATTCCAGCAACAGGTGGGTCTAATGATTGTTCCTGGTGGATCAGGGGGGACAATTCCAGCAACAGGTGGGTCTAATGATTGTTCCTGGTGGATCAGGGGGGACAATTCCAGCAACAGGTGGGTCTAATGACTGGTGGATCAGGGGGGACAATTCCAGCAACAGGTGGGTCTAATGACTGGTGGATCAGGGGGGACAATTCCAGCATCAGGTGGGTCTAATGATTGTTCCTGGTGGATCAGGGGGGACAATTCCAGCAACAGGTGGGTCTATTGACTGGTGGATCAGGGGGGACAATTCCAGCAACAGGTGGGTCTAATGACTGGTGGATCAGGGGGGACAATTCCAGCATCAGGTGGGTCTAATGATTGTTCCTGGTGGATCAGGGGGGACAATTCCAGCAACAGGTGGGTCTAATGACTGGTGGATCAGGGGGGACAATTCCAGCAACAGGTGGGTCTAATGACTGGTGGATCAGGGGGGACAATTCCAGCAACAGGTGGGTCTAATGATTGTTCCTGGTGGATCAGGGGGGACAATTCCAGCAACAGGTGGGTCTAATGACTGGTGGATCAGGGGGGACAATTCCAGCAACAGGTGGGTCTAATGACTGGTGGATCAGGGGGGACAATTCCAGCATCAGGTGGGTCTAATGACTGGTGGATCAGGGGGGACAATTCCAGCAACAGGTGGGTCTAATGACTGGTGGATCAGGGGGGACAATTCCAGCAACAGGTGGGTCTAATGATTGGTGGATCAGGGGGGACAATTCCAGCAACAGGTGGGTCTAATGATTGTTCCTGGTGGATCAGGGGGGACAATTCCAGCAACAGGTGGGTCTAATGATTGGTGGATCAGGGGGGACAATTCCAGCAACAGGTGGGTCTAATGATTGCAAGCACTTGATTCCATTTTGTGCGCTGATTTTCTTTCTTCACAAAATGTGTCATGTCAACCCTAGAGTTGAAACAAACTGTGATTCCTCATGGCCACCATTGTTTCCCCTAGCAACCAGAGCTGGGTGAAAATGCTGGAGCCATCACAGAGATGGCCTTGTCTTTCAACCACAAGTATCTGGCCTTGTTCACACAGAGAGGCTACATCTGGATAGGAACAGCAGACCTACAGGTGGGGGCCAGGCAGCTCGCTCTATCTGGGGAGGATGACACTCTATATCAGGGGGGGGGGGTGCAAACACTCTGCTCACTCTATCTGGGGGGGTAACACTCTACTCACTCTATCAGGGGGGGGGTGCAAACACTCTTCTCACTCTATCTGGGGTGGGGTCATGTTGCTCTGAGGTCCTATATTTAAAATTTTTAACTGAAAATTCGTTATGAGTTTTACAGTCCTTTAAATTTCTGACAGAAAAAATTTTGTGAGTTTTACAGTCCTTTAAATTTTTAACAGAAAAAATTTTGTGAGTTTTACAGTCCTTTAAATTTTTAACAGAAAAAATTTTGTGAGTTTTACAGTCCTTTATTTTAAATTTCTGACAGAAAAAATTTTGTGAGTTTTACACCAAATCTGAACTTCAGCCTCAGCAGCTTGTCTGGTAAGTTTTAATTTTACTGGACAGGAATAGAATTTTTTAGTGGACAGGAATAGAATTTTTTAGTGGACAGGAATAGAATTTTTTACTGGACAGGAATAGAATTTTTTAGTGGACATGAATAGAATTTTTAGATACAGTTTACTAGATTGAAATTTTCATTTCATCTTGATGTAAAGCTACACATGTAATGTTGGAGGTTTTCTTTTGACAAAGTTCAGAATTAACCCTTTGCAATCCAAAAGAATTTTGAGGTTAATTTTATTTTTATTATTAAAAACTTTCATTTACAGCATGCAATAGTTGTGTCATTATGTTGTAGTTGTGTCAAGTTGTAGGTGTGTCATTATGTTGTAGTTGTGTCATTATGTTGTAGGTGTGTCATTATGTTGTAGTTGTGTCATTATGTTGTAGGTGTGTCATTATGTTGTAGGTGTGTCATTATGTTGTAGTTGTGTCATTATGTTGTAGTTGTGTCATTATGTTGTAGTTGTGTCATTATGTTGTAGTTGTGTCATTATGTTGTAGTTGTGTCATTATGTTGTAGGTGTGTCATTATGTTGTAGGTGTGTCATTATGTTGTAGTTGTGTCATTATGTTGTAGTTGTGTCATTATGTTGTAGTTGTGTCATTATGTTGTAGTTGTGTCATTATGTTGTAGTTGTGTCATTATGTTGTAGGTGTGTCATTATGTTGTAGTTGTGTCATTATGTTGTAGTTGTGTCATTATGTTGTAGGTGTGTCAAGTTGTAGTTGTGTCATTATGTTGTAGGTGTGTCATTATGTTGTAGGTGTGTCATTATGTTGTAGTTGTGTCATTATGTTGTAGGTGTGTCAAGTTGTAGTTGTGTCATTATGTTGTAGTTGTGTCAAGTTGTAGTTGTGTCATTATGTTGTAGTTGTGTCATGATGTTGTAGTTGTGTCATTATGTTGTAGGTGTGTCATTATGTTGTAGTTGTGTCATTATGTTGTAGTTGTGTCATTATGTTGTAGTTGTGTCATTATGTTGTAGTTGTGTCATTATGTTGTAGTTGTGTCATTATGTTGTAGTTGTGTCATTATGTTGTAGTTGTGTCATTATGTTGTAGGTGTGTCATTATGTTGTAGGTGTGTCATTATGTTGTAGTTGTGTCATTATGTTGTAGTTGTGTCATTATGTTGTAGTTGTGTCATTATGTTGTAGTTGTGTCATTATGTTGTAGTTGTGTCATTATGTTGTAGTTGTGTCATTATGTTGTAGGTGTATCATTATGTTGTAGGTGTGTCATTATGTTGTAGGTGTGTCATTATGTTGTAGGTGTATCATTATGTTGTAGTTGTGTCATTATGTTGTAGTTGTGTCATTATGTTGTAGTTGTGTCATTATGTTGTAGGTGTGTCAAGTTGTAGTTGTGTCATTATGTTGTAGGTGTGTCATTATGTTGTAGGTGTGTCATTATGTTGTAGTTGTGTCATTATGTTGTAGTTGTGTCATTATGTTGTAGGTGTGTCATTATGTTGTAGGTGTGTCATTATGTTGTAGTTGTGTCATTATGTTGTAGGTGTGTCATTATGTTGTAGTTGTGTCATTATGTTGTAGGTGTGTCAAGTTGTAGTTGTGTCATTATGTTGTAGTTGTGTCATTATGTTGTAGGTGTGTCATTATGTTGTAGTTGTGTCATTATGTTGTAGTTGTGTCATTATGTTGTAGTTGTGTCATTATGTTGTAGTTGTGTCATTATGTTGTAGTTGTGTCATTATGTTGTAGTTGTGTCATTATGTTGTAGGTGTGGTATTGGCGCTGTTGTTGGACTGTGGGACACATTGATGCTGGTAGTTGGACCAGATAAAGACTGGATAAGGTAAGTGGATTTATGGATTGCCCTCACCTCTTGGGATGGATACCACTAACTATCTAGTTTAAAAACAATGTGTTGATGATGTGAATGGATGCCAGTAAAGCCCTAGTGAAAGCAAAATGTTTTGCAGAGGTGAATGGATGCTATGCTATACCTAATGAAAGCAAAATGTGTTGATGATGTGAATGGATGCTATGAAATACCTAATGAAAGCAAAATGTGTTGATGTGAATGGATGCTATGAAATACCTAATGAAAGCAAAATGTGTTGATGTGAATGGATGCTATGAAATACCTAATGAAAGCAAAATGTGTTGATGTGAATGGATGCCAGTAAAGCCCTAATGAAATCAAAATGTGTTGATGATGTGAATGGATGCTATGAAATACCTAATGAAAGCAAAATGTGTTGATGATGTGAATGGATGCTATGAAATACCTAATGAAAGCAAAATGTGTTGATGTGAATGGATGCTATGAAATACCTAATGAAAGCAAAATGTGTTGATGATGTGAATGGATGCTATGAAATACCTAATGAAAGCAAAATGTGTTGATGATGTGAATGGATGCTATGAAATACCTAATGAAAGCAAAATGTGTTGGTGTGAATGGATGCTATGAAATACCTAATGAAAGCAAAATGTGTTGGTGTGAATGGATGCTATGAAATACCTAATGAAAGCAAAATGTGTTGATGATGTGAATGGATGTCAGTTAAGCCCTAATGAAAAATGTTTCAGATACAAGATGGACACAGCAGTTCATCTACTGCAGGAAGAAGATGGATTGCGCATTATTGGGAATGAAACTCATGAATTTTTGCAAAAAATTCCAAGTCAGTGTCTTCTAGAGCCTGGAACTTATTCATTAGCAAAATTAAATTTATGAACTCCTAAATAATAATTAGGCATTAATTAAATATATGAAGTATGTTAAAATATCAGCCAAACTTTTGATGATCTCACGGTTGACTTATTTTATTATTCTAGCTGTTACGGAGCAGATTTTCAAGATTGGCTCAATGGAGCCAGGAGCCATGCTGTATGAAGCTAACAAAGAGTTTCAGGTACATGTCATGTCTGTTGGTTGACATAAATGTCATTTTCATGTCATGTCTGTTGGTTGACATCATAGATGTCATTTACATGTCATGTTTGTTGGCTGACACAATAAATGACATTACATGTCATGTCTGTTGGTTGATATAGATGTCAGGTACTTGTCATGTCTGTTTTTGTTTTAGGTTTGCCAACTTGTATCTTTTAGAAACAGCAAAATTTTAGCTATGTTTTTATTTGAAATGTTGAACTGTTTAGCGCCGCAGCCAAAAGGCAGATGAGTACATCAGGATGATCAAAGACAAACTGGACGTGGCGGTCAACCAGTGCATCGCTGCTGCCGGACATGAGGTCGAGTCATCCAAGCAGAAACTGCTGCTGCGGGTTAGTGACTCCAGCACACTGTGACTTTAACATGACTTCAACATGACTTTAACATGACTTTAACATGACTTTAACATGACTTCAACATGACTTTAACATGACTTCAGCATGACTTAAACATGACTTTAACATGACTTCAACATGACTTCAACATGACTTCAACATGACTTCAACATGACTGACTTCAACATGACTGACTTCAACATGACTTCAACATGACTGACTTCAACATGACTTCAACATGACTTTAACATGACTTTAACATGACTTTAACATGACTTCAACATGACTTTAACATGACTTCAACATGACTTTAACATGACTTCAACATGACTTCAACATGACTTCAGCATGACTTCAACATGACTTCAACATGACTTCAACATGACTTCAACATGACTTCAACATGACTTCAACATGACTTCAACATGACTTTAACATGACTTCAACATGACTTCAACATGACTTCAACATGACTTCAGCATGACTTCAACATGACTTTAACATGACTTCAGCATGACTTCAACATGACTTCATCATGACTTCAACATGACTTCAACATGACTTCAGCATGACTTCAACATGACTTCAACATGACTTCAACATGACTTCAGCATGACTTCAGCATGACTTCAACATGACTTCAGCATGACTTCAACATGACTTCAACATGACTTCAACATGACTTCAACATGACTTCAACATGACTTCAGCATAACTTCAACATGACTTCAACATGACTTCAACATGACTTTAACATGACTTTAACATGACTTCAACATGACTTCAACATGACTGACTTCAACATGACTTCAACATGACTTTAACATGACTTTAACATGACTTCAACATGGCTTCAATGACTTATTATAAACAATGTTACAATGTTTGTATTTGATAGAGTTACCTCCTTTTAAAACTGCCATGTAACAGCAGCAATGTCAATTGTTTTCAGTTAGACTGTAATCAGCTGTTTGTAATCAGCTGTTTGTAATCAGCTGTTTCCTTTTGAAGAAAATTGTATGCCAATATTTTTTCCACACACTGGAGTTATTTGATAAAACTCAGTGAAGCTTTTCTGCAGATTGTCTTATTTTTCTTTTGCCAAAAAGAGATGGCAAAATTATTTAAATTACTATTTTATGTTTGAAGTGGTGCAGAGACGTGCAAAGTTCTAGTATAGAGATATCAAATCTTGTTGAACTCAATCTTACGGACACGCTTTCGTCTCCATAATGCTAAACCACCTTGTACAAGCTAAAATGTGCGTACAACTGGTGACCTTGTGAGCAAGGTTATGTTTAAGCTGTCTATTTGAAAATTTGTTTTTAAGGTGGAAATTTCAGTTTATAGATACACCCCATTTAGTTTATAGATACACCCCATTGTTGAAGAAATGCTAAGACCAGGCTGCCTGCTTTGTGACCTTGCTAATTGTGACCTTGACCTTGCAGGCTGCCTGCTTTGGGAAATGTTTCCTGACTGACTACAGGCCGGAGTCTTTTGTCAACATGTGCAAGATGCTGAGGGTTCTAAACCAAGTCAGGCATCATTCAGTGGGCATACCCCTGACATACACCCAGTATCCTTTGTAACACCCCTGACATACACCCAGTATCCTTTATAACACCCCTGACATACACCCAGTATCCTTTGAACACCCCTGACATACACCCATGTAACACCCCTGACATACACCCAGTATCCTTTGTAACACCCCTGACATACACCCAGTATCCTTTGTTACACCACTGACATACACCCAGTATCCTTTGAACACCCCTGACATACAGTATCCTTTGAACACCCCTGACATACAGTATCCTTTGTTACACCCCTGACATACACCCAGTATCCTTTGAACACCCCTGACATACACCCAGTATCCTTTGTTACACCCCTGACATACACCCAGTATCCTTTGAACACCCCTGACATACACCCAGTATCCTTTGTTACACCCCTGACATACACCCAGTATCCTTTGTTACACCCCTGACATACACCCAGTATCCTTTGAACACCCCTGACATACACCCAGTATCCTTTGTTACACCCCTGACATACACCCAGTATCCTTTGAACACCCCTGACATACACCCAGTATCCTTTGTTACACCCCTGACATACACCCAGTATCCTTTGTTACACCCCTGACATACACCCAGTATCCTTTGAACACCCCTGACATACACCCAGTATCCTTTGTTACACCCCTGACATACACCCAGTATCCTTTGTTACACCCCTGACATACACCCAGTATCCTTTGAACACCCCTGACATACACCCATGTAACACCCCTGACATACACCCAGTATCCTTTGAACACCCCTGACATACACCCAGTATCCTTTGTTACACCACTGACATACACCCAGTATCCTTTGAACACCCCTGACATACAGTATCCTTTGAACACCCCTGACATACAGTATCCTTTGTTACACCCCTGACATACACCCATGTAACACCCCTGACATACACCCAGTATCCTTTGAACACCCCTAACATACACCCAGTATCCTTTGAACACTCCTGACATACACCCAGTATCCTTTGTTACACCCCTGACATACACCCAGTATCCTTTGAACACCCCTAACATACACCCAGTATCCTTTGAACACCCCTGACATACACCCAGTATCCTTTGTAACACCCCTGACATACACCCAGTATCCTTTGAACACCCCTAACATACACCCAGTATCCTTTGAACACCCCTGACATACACCCAGTATCCTTTGTAACACCCCTGACATACACCCAGTATCCTTTGTTACACCACTGACATACACCCAGTATCCTTTGAACACCCCTGACATACACCCATGTAACACCCCTGACATACACCCATGTAACACCCCTGACATACACCCATGTAACACCCCTGACATACACCCATGTAACACCCCTGACATACACCCATGTAACACCCCTGACATACACCCATGTAACACCCCTGACATACACCAAGTATGGAATCTGATACACTCAGGTATCCGTATACACCAACAATCTCTTAAAGGTGAGGTATGACAATCAAGTTTCATCTCATCTATTTCGCTTCTCTCTTCACACCAACCTTCACTTTTTACTCCAACCCTCAACTGTCCTCTCCATTCATTCCTACACACCCCTTTCTCTTGCTCACAACACAACGGCTGTCACTCAACCAGTCGCTTCCATACAACAACATACATGTCAACACACCTGGCACCCAGAGAAAATATCTCACATTGACCCCCACATAAATACACCCGTTGACCCCCCCCCCCTCACATAAATCCACACATACATCCACACATTGACCCCCCAGCTTCCATACAACAACATACATGTCAACACACCTGGCACCCAGAGAAAATATCTCACATTGACCCCCACATAAATACACCCGTTGATCCCCCCCCCCACATAAATCCACACATACATCCACACATTGACCCCCCACATGAACCCACATAAACCCTCACATTGACCCACACATTGACCCCCAAATGAACCCTGACAGTGTGAGTTCAGTGAAGATTGTCCTGAGCCTAGACTAGACTGGAACACCTGTCACTGCCAGTCTTGATTGACAGACTCGTGTTGCGCAAACACTTTGGTCTGGCTGTCAGGATGTGTCAGTACCTGAAGATACCTGACGCGGAGGGGAGGAGCCGGATCCTGGCCCACTGGGCTTGTTTCAAGGTGAGGTCAAAGGTCAGGGACACACTGGGCTTGTTTCAAGGTGAGGTCAGGGACACACAGGGCTTGTTTCAAGGTGAGGTCAAAGGTCAGGGGCACACTGGGCTTGTTTCAAGGTGAGGTCAGGGACACACTGGGCTTGTTTCAAGGTGAGGTCAAAGGTCAGGGACACACTGGGCTTGTTTCAAGGTGAGGTCAGGGACACACTGGGCTTGTTTCAAGGTGAGGTCAGGGGCACACTGGGCTTGTTTCAAGGTGAGGTCAGGGACACACTGGGCTTGTTTCAAGGTGAGGTCAGGGGTCGGGGACACACTGGGCTTGTTTCAAGGTGAGGTCAGAGGTCAGGGACACACTGGGCTTGTTTCAAGGTGAGGTCAGAGGTCAGGGACACACTGGGCTTGTTTCAAGGTGAGGTCAGGGACACACTGGGCTTGTTTCAAGGTGAGGTCAGGGACACACTGGGCTTGTTTCAAGGTGGGGTCAGGGACACACTGGGCTTGTTTCAAGGTGAGGTCAGGGACACACAGGGTTTGTTTCAAGGTGAGGTCAAAGGTCAGGGACACACTGGGCTTGTTTCAAGGTGAGGTCAGGGACACACTGGGCTTGTTTCAAGGTGAGGTCAGGGACACACAGGGTTTGTTTCAAGGTGAGGTCAAAGGTCAGGGACACACTGGGCTTGTTTCAAGGTGAGGTCAGGGACACACTGGGCTTGTTTCAAGGTGAGGTCAGGGACACACTGGGCTTGTTTCAATGTGAGGTCAGGGACACACTGGGCTTGTTTCAATGTGAGGTCAGGGACACACTGGGCTTGTTTCAAGGTGAGGTCAGGGACACACTGGGCTTGTTTCAAGGTGAGGTCAAAGGTCAGGGACACACTGGGCTTGTTTCAAGGTGAGGTCAGGGACACACTGGGCTTGTTTCAAGGTGAGGTCAGAGACACACTGGGCTTGTTTCAAGGTGAGGTCAAAGGTCAGGGGCACACTGGGCTTGTTTCAAGGTGAGGTCAGGGACACACTGGGCTTGTTTCAAGGTGAGGTCAGAGGTCAGGGACACACTGGGCTTGTTTCAAGGTGAGGTCAGGGACACACTGGGCTTGTTTCAAGGTGAGGTCAGAGGTCAGGGACACACTGGGCTTGTTTCAGGGTGAGGTCAGGGACACACTGGGCTTGTTTCAAGGTGAGGTCAGAGGTCATGGACACACTGGGTTTGTTTCAAGGTGAGGTCAGGGACACACTGGGCTTGTTTCAAGGTGAGGTCAGGGACACACTGGGCTTGTTTCAAGGTGAGGTCAGGGACACACTGGGTTTGTTTCAAGGTGAGGTCAGGGACACACTGGGCTTGTTTCAAGGTGAGGTCAGGGACACACTGGGCTTGTTTCAAGGTGAGGTCAAGGGTCAGGGACACACAGGGTTTGTTTCAAGGTGAGGTCAAAGGTCAGGGACACACTGGGCTTGTTTCAAGGTGAGGTCAGGGACACACTGGGCTTGTTTCAAGGTGAGGTCAAGGGTCAGGGACACACAGGGTTTGTTTCAAGGTGAGGTCAAAGGTCAGGGACACACTGGGCTTGTTTCAAGGTGAGGTCAGGGACACACTGGGCTTGTTTCAAGGTGAGGTCAGGGACACACTGGGCTTGTTTCAAGGTGAGGTCAGGGACACACTGGGCTTGTTTCAAGGTGAGGTCAGGGACACACAGGGTTTGTTTCAAGGTGAGGTCAAAGGTCAGGGACACACTGGGCTTGTTTCAAGGTGAGGTCAGGGACACACAGGGTTTGTTTCAAGGTGAGGTCAGGGACACACTGGGCTTGTTTCAAGGTGAGGTCAGGGACACACTGGGCTTGTTTCAAGGTGAGGTCAAAGGTCAGGGACACACTGGGCTTGTTTCAAGGTGAGGTCAGGGACACACTGGGCTTGTTTCAAGGTGAGGTCAGGGACACACTGGGCTTGTTTCAAGGTGAGGTCAGAGGTCAGGGACACACTGGGCTTGTTTCAATGTGAGGTCAGGGACACACTGGGCTTGTTTCAAGGTGAGGTCAGGGACACACTGGGCTTGTTTCAAGGTGAGGTCAGGGACACACTGGGCTTGTTTCAAGGTGAGGTCAAGGGTCAGGGACACACAGGGTTTGTTTCAAGGTGAGGTCAAAGGTCAGGGACACACTGGGCTTGTTTCAAGGTGAGGTCAGGGACACACTGGGCTTGTTTCAAGGTGAGGTCAGGGACACACTGGGCTTGTTTCAAGGTGAGGTCAGGGACACACTGGGCTTGTTTCAAGGTGAGGTCAGGGACACACAGGGTTTGTTTCAAGGTGAGGTCAAAGGTCAGGGACACACTGGGCTTGTTTCAAGGTGAGGTCAGGGACACACAGGGTTTGTTTCAAGGTGAGGTCAGGGACACACTGGGCTTGTTTCAAGGTGAGGTCAGGGACACAGGGCTTGTTTCAAGGTGAGGTCAAAGGTCAGGGGCACACTGGGCTTGTTTCAAGGTGAGGTCAGGGACACACTGGGCTTGTTTCAAGGTGAGGTCAAAGGTCAGGGACACACTGGGCTTGTTTCAAGGTGAGGTCAGGGACACACTGGGCTTGTTTCAAGGTGAGGTCAGGGGCACACTGGGCTTGTTTCAAGGTGAGGTCAGGGACACACTGGGCTTGTTTCAAGGTGAGGTCAGGGGTCGGGGACACACTGGGCTTGTTTCAAGGTGAGGTCAGAGGTCAGGGACACACTGGGCTTGTTTCAAGGTGAGGTCAGAGGTCAGGGACACACTGGGCTTGTTTCAAGGTGAGGTCAGGGACACACTGGGCTTGTTTCAAGGTGAGGTCAGGGACACACTGGGCTTGTTTCAAGGTGGGGTCAGGGACACACTGGGCTTGTTTCAAGGTGAGGTCAGGGACACACAGGGTTTGTTTCAAGGTGAGGTCAAAGGTCAGGGACACACTGGGCTTGTTTCAAGGTGAGGTCAGGGACACACTGGGCTTGTTTCAAGGTGAGGTCAGGGACACACAGGGTTTGTTTCAAGGTGAGGTCAAAGGTCAGGGACACACTGGGCTTGTTTCAAGGTGAGGTCAGGGACACACTGGGCTTGTTTCAAGGTGAGGTCAGGGACACACTGGGCTTGTTTCAATGTGAGGTCAGGGACACACTGGGCTTGTTTCAATGTGAGGTCAGGGACACACTGGGCTTGTTTCAAGGTGAGGTCAGGGACACACTGGGCTTGTTTCAAGGTGAGGTCAAAGGTCAGGGACACACTGGGCTTGTTTCAAGGTGAGGTCAGGGACACACTGGGCTTGTTTCAAGGTGAGGTCAGAGGTCAGAGACACACTGGGCTTGTTTCAAGGTGAGGTCAAAGGTCAGGGGCACACTGGGCTTGTTTCAAGGTGAGGTCAGGGACACACTGGGCTTGTTTCAAGGTGAGGTCAGAGGTCAGGGACACACTGGGCTTGTTTCAAGGTGAGGTCAGGGACACACTGGGCTTGTTTCAAGGTGAGGTCAGAGGTCAGGGACACACTGGGCTTGTTTCAGGGTGAGGTCAGGGACACACTGGGCTTGTTTCAAGGTGAGGTCAGAGGTCATGGACACACTGGGTTTGTTTCAAGGTGAGGTCAGGGACACACTGGGCTTGTTTCAAGGTGAGGTCAGGGACACACTGGGCTTGTTTCAAGGTGAGGTCAGGGACACACTGGGTTTGTTTCAAGGTGAGGTCAGGGACACACTGGGCTTGTTTCAAGGTGAGGTCAGGGACACACTGGGCTTGTTTCAAGGTGAGGTCAAGGGTCAGGGACACACAGGGTTTGTTTCAAGGTGAGGTCAAAGGTCAGGGACACACTGGGCTTGTTTCAAGGTGAGGTCAGGGACACACTGGGCTTGTTTCAAGGTGAGGTCAAGGGTCAGGGACACACAGGGTTTGTTTCAAGGTGAGGTCAAAGGTCAGGGACACACTGGGCTTGTTTCAAGGTGAGGTCAGGGACACACTGGGCTTGTTTCAAGGTGAGGTCAGGGACACACTGGGCTTGTTTCAAGGTGAGGTCAGGGACACACTGGGCTTGTTTCAAGGTGAGGTCAGGGACACACAGGGTTTGTTTCAAGGTGAGGTCAAAGGTCAGGGACACACTGGGCTTGTTTCAAGGTGAGGTCAGGGACACACAGGGTTTGTTTCAAGGTGAGGTCAGGGACACACTGGGCTTGTTTCAAGGTGAGGTCAGGGACACACTGGGCTTGTTTCAAGGTGAGGTCAAAGGTCAGGGACACACTGGGCTTGTTTCAAGGTGAGGTCAGGGACACACTGGGCTTGTTTCAAGGTGAGGTCAGGGACACACTGGGCTTGTTTCAAGGTGAGGTCAGAGGTCAGGGACACACTGGGCTTGTTTCAAGGTGAGGTCAGGGACACACTGGGCTTGTTTCAAGGTGAGGTCAGGGACACACTGGGCTTGTTTCAAGGTGAGGTCAGGGACACACTGGGCTTGTTTCAAGGTGAGGTCAAGGGTCAGGGACACACAGGGTTTGTTTCAAGGTGAGGTCAAAGGTCAGGGACACACTGGGCTTGTTTCAAGGTGAGGTCAGGGACACACTGGGCTTGTTTCAAGGTGAGGTCAGGGACACACTGGGCTTGTTTCAAGGTGAGGTCAGGGACACACTGGGCTTGTTTCAAGGTGAGGTCAGGGACACACAGGGTTTGTTTCAAGGTGAGGTCAAAGGTCAGGGACACACTGGGCTTGTTTCAAGGTGAGGTCAGGGACACACAGGGTTTGTTTCAAGGTGAGGTCAGGGACACACTGGGCTTGTTTCAAGGTGAGGTCAGGGACACACTGGGCTTGTTTCAAGGTGAGGTCAAAGGTCAGGGACACACTGGGCTTGTTTCAAGGTGAGGTCAGGGACACACTGGGCTTGTTTCAAGGTGAGGTCAGGGACACACTGGGCTTGTTTCAAGGTGAGGTCAGAGGTCAGGGACACACTGGGCTTGTTTCAAGGTGAGGTCAGGGACACACTGGGCTTGTTTCAAGGTGAGGTCAGGGACACACTGGGCTTGTTTCAAGGTGAGGTCAGGGACACACTGGGCTTGTTTCAAGGTGAGGTCAGGGACACACTGGGCTTGTTTCAAGGTGAGGTCAGGGACACACAGGGTTTGTTTCAAGGTGAGGTCAAAGGTCAGGGACACACTGGGCTTGTTTCAAGGTGAGGTCAGGGACACACTGGGCTTGTTTCAAGGTGAGGTCAAGGGTCAGGGACACACAGGGTTTGTTTCAAGGTGAGGTCAAAGGTCAGGGACACACTGGGCTTGTTTCAAGGTGAGGTCAGGGACACACTGGGCTTGTTTCAAGGTGAGGTCAAGGGTCAGGGACACACAGGGTTTGTTTCAAGGTGAGGTCAAAGGTCAGGGACACACTGGGCTTGTTTCAAGGTGAGGTCAGGGACACACTGGGCTTGTTTCAAGGTGAGGTCAGGGACACACTGGGCTTGTTTCAAGGTGAGGTCAGGGACACACTGGGCTTGTTTCAAGGTGAGGTCAGGGACACACAGGGTTTGTTTCAAGGTGAGGTCAAAGGTCAGGGACACACTGGGCTTGTTTCAAGGTGAGGTCAGGGACACACAGGGTTTGTTTCAAGGTGAGGTCAGGGACACACTGGGCTTGTTTCAAGGTGAGGTCAGGGACACACAGGGCTTGTTTCAAGGTGAGGTCAGGGGTCGGGGACACACTGGGCTTGTTTCAAGGTGAGGTCAGGGACACACTGGGCTTGTTTCAAGGTGAGGTCAGGGACACACTGGGCTTGTTTCAAGGTGAGGTCAGGGACACACTGGGCTTGTTTCAAGGTGAGGTCAGAGGTCAGGGACACACTGGGCTTGTTTCAATGTGAGGTCAGGGACACACTGGGCTTGTTTCAAGGTGAGGTCAGGGACACACTGGGCTTGTTTCAAGGTGAGGTCAGGGACACACTGGGCTTGTTTCAAGGTGAGGTCAGGGACACACTATTTCAAGGTGAGTTCAGAGGTCAGGGATACACTGAGCCTATCTTCAGGTGAGGTCAGAAGGGGTGGGGTTGATGATTCCTGGCTTAAAAGCTAAATGTGCCCAGATTTTATTGGTTTATTTCTTTACTTCCTGATGTGCCCAGATTTTATTTATTTATTTATTTACTTGCTGATGTGCCCAGATTTTATTTATTTATTTATTTACTTCCTGATGTGCCCAGATTTTATTTATTTATTTATTTACTTGCTGATGTGCCCAGATTTTATTTATTTATTTCTTTACTTGCTGATGTGCCCAGGTCCAGCAGAAACACGTGGATGAAGAAAACCTGGCCAGAGCCATATCCCAGAAACTTGTTGACGTGCCAGGTGTTTCCTTCTCAGAGATTGCCAGTCAGGCTCTCAAAAATGGCAGGAAGCAGCTGGCTGTTAGGGTAAGTCCCATGTAAGGGTTGTCAATGGCCTGACCCAGCAGGTGACTAATGCTTCTATCTGATGAAGTGATTCTTCATCTTAATTTTCCCGTTTTGTTGATGAATTTTGTTATTGTTTCATTAAATTGATAAATGTATCTCGAAATGTTTCAACAAAGTTGCTGCATTAAAAGTGTTTTAAAATTGCCACACATCCTAAACAAACAAACAGACAAATGAAAGCCTCTAAAAATGTCACATTTGCTCCAGTTACTGGACTACGAGTCCAGGGCGTCGGAGCAGGTGCCATTGTTGCTGGAGATGAATCAGGACCAGGCGGCACTGACCAAAGCCATCGACAGCGGGGACACAGATCTTGGTAGGTCATTTAGGTCATCTAAGTAGGCCATTTAGGTCATGTAAGTAGGTCATTTAGGTCATCTTAGTAGGTTGATGAGGTCAACCAGGTAGGTCATTTAGATCATCTAGGCAGGTTGGTAAAGTCATTTTGGTAGGTTGGTGAGGTCATCTAGGTAGGTCATTTAGGTCATCCATAAGTAGGTCATTAAGTTCATCTAAGTAGGCCATTTAGGTCATCTAAGTAGGTAATTTAGGTCATCTAAGTAGGCCATTTAGGTCATCTAAGTAGGTCATGTAGGTCATCTAAATACGTCATTTAGGTCATCCATAAGTAGGTCATTTAGATAATCTAAGTAGGTTAATGAGGTCAACCAGGTAGGTCATCTAGGCAGGTTGATAATGTCATCTAGGTAGGTTGGTGAGGTCATCTAAATAGGTTGGTGAGGTCATCTAATTAGGTTGATGAGTTCTCATGAACTGTTGAAGTTTGAATCAAGAGACTTGTGTAATGTCCATCAAATGTTTCCTTGTGTTTTAGTCTACTTGGCTTTACTTCGCATCAAGGACAAGATGTCTAATGCAGGAGATTTCTTCATGTTGATCAGAACCATGCCAATTGCCTGCTCTCTCTATATTCAGGTGAGATTGTCAACCGTTGCCTCCCCCCCCCCCCAGTATCTACATTTACTTGTCTTTACTATTGGGAACAAAATCCTGCCAGCCTTTAGACCATGTTCCCTAATGTTCCCAAGTATTGCCTTATGGCCAGGTTCCCTAATGTGGGGAACATTAGTAGTATCCTATTACCATGTTCCCTAATGTTCCCAAGTATTGCCTTATTACCATGTTCCCTAATGTTCCCCAGTATTGCCGCCAACAAAACCTGAAGCAAGTAGAAGACTTGTATTACCAAGAGGACAATTCTTTGGACGAGGGCAACTGCAAGGTCATCAGGAGCTATCATTTAGAGGTCAGTAGGTCATCAGGAGTTATCATTTAGAGGTCAGTAGGTCAACTGTTAGGTCATCAGGAGCTATCATTTAGAGGTCAGTAGGTCATCAGGAGTTATCATTTAGAGGTCAGTAGGTCATCAGGAGCTATCACTTAGAGGTCAGTAGGTCATCAGGAGCTATCACTTAGAGGTCAGTAGGTCATCAGGAGCTATCACTTAGAGGTCAGTAGGTCATCAGGAGCTATCACTTAGAGGTCAGTAGGTCATCAGGAGCTATCATTTAGAGGTCAGTAGGTCAACTGTAAGGTCATCAGGAGCAATCATTTAGAGGTCAGTAGGTCAACTGTAAGGTCATCAGGAGCAATCATTTAGAGGTCAGTAGGTCATCAGGACCTATCATTTAGAGGTCAGTAGGTCATCAGGAGCTATCACTTAGAGGTCAGTAGGTCAACTGTAAGGTCATCAGGAGCAATCATTTAGAGGTCAGTAGGTCATCAGGAGCTATCACTTAGAGGTCAGTAGGTTATCAGGCGCTATCATTTAGAGGTCAGTAGGTCATCAGGAGCAATCATTTAGAGGTCAGTAGGTCATCAGGAGTTATCATTTAGAGGATTGAGGGAATGTGTTAAGCTAAGAAAGTCCTAATTGTTGATCCTGTCAGTGTATACCTGTATGTTGATCCATTTGATGACAACTAAAACTAGATAACTACAACTAATTAAAACTTGATAATTACCACTAAATCTAATTAAAATTTGATAATTTGAATTGAAACTAAGAAAAACTTGATGATTTGAACCCAAACCCATGATCCCCAGCATGTGGAAGAGAGAGCCAAGCTGCTGGAAGATGCAACCAACTGTTTCTACAGGTGTAAAAATGACTTCGCTGCTAAGGTAAGTTTGGGTCAAGCTTTGGGTCAGGCTTTGAGTCAGGTGGTCAGGCTTTAGTTTTTCATATTTAGCAAATAGTTATAACTCAAAGAGTTTAGCTTTAAAACAAATAAAAAATGGTCAAAATTTACTTTTTGTTGCTATGGTGATGATGTCCATCTTTGATTTATTTATTTTTTGGTCACCCGTCCATGCCTTTAATACAAAAATGGACAAAAAATCCAAACGTGCTAGAAACCCTGTATGTAAAAAAAAAAAACAAGATTTTGGTGATTTTTTTCTGTGCATATCTCCTTAAATAATAATCATCTAACCAACTTTTGTAATCAACTGACCAAACACATGAAGTATGAACTGACCAGACACATGAAGTATGAACTGACCAGACACATGAAGTATGAACTGACCAGACAAGTGAAGTATGAACTGACCAGACACGTGAAGTATGAACTGACCAGACACATGAAGTATGAAATGACCAGACACGTAAAGTATGAACTGTCCAGACACGTGAAGTATGAACTGTCCAGACACATGAAGTATGAACTGACCAGACACATGAAGTATGAACACACGTGAAGTATGAACTGTCCAGACACGTGAAGTATGAACTGTCCAGACACATGAAGTATGAACTGACCAGACACATGAAGTATGAACTGACCAGATACATGAAATATGAACTGACCAGACACATGAAGTATGAACTGACCAGACACGTGAAGTATTAACTGACCAGACACGTGAAGTATGAACTGACCAGACACATGAAGTATGAACTGACCAGCTGACCAGACACGTGAAGTATGAACTGACCAGACACATGAAGTATGAACTGACCAGCTGACCAGACACATGAAGTATGAACTGACCAGACACATGAAGTATGAACTGACCAGACGCATGAAGGATGAACTGACCAGACACGTGAAGTATGAACTGACCAGCTGACCAGACACATGAAGTATGAAATGACCAGACACATGAAGTATGAACTGACCAGACATGTGAAGTATGAACTGACCAGACACATGAAGTATGAACTGACCAGACACATGAAGTATGAACTGACCAGACACATGAAGTATGAACTGACCAGACACATGAAGTATGAACTGACCAGACACATGAAGTATGAACTGACCAGACAAGTAAAGTATGAACTGACCAGACACATGAAGTATGAACTGACCAGACACATGAAGTATGAACTGACCAGCTGAACAGACACATGAAGTATGAACTGACATGACCCATGAAGTATGGACTGACCAGACGCATGAAGTATGAACTGACCAGACACATGAAGTATGAACTGACCAGACACATGAAGTATGAACTGACCAGACACATGAAGTATGAACTGACCAGACACATGAAGTATGAACTGACCAGACAAGTGAAGTATGAACTGACCAGACACGTGAAGTATGAACTGACCAGACACATGAAGTATGAACTGACCAGCTAACCAGACACATGAAGTATGAACTGACCAGACACGTGAAGTATGAACTGACCAGACACATGAAGTATGAACTGACCAGACACATGAAGTATGAACTGACCAGACACATGAAGTATGAATCAACCAGACACATGAAGTATGAACTGACCAGACACATGAAGTATGAACTGACCAGACACATGAAGTATGAACTGACCAGACTCATGAAGTATGAACTGACCAGACAAGTGAAGTATGAACTGACCAGACACGTGAAGTATGAACTGACCAGACACATGAAGTATGAACTGACCAGACATGTGAAGTATGAACTGACCAGACACGTGAAGTATGAACTGACCAGACACGTGAAGTATGAACTGACCTGACACATGAAGTATGAACTGACCAGACACATGAAGTATGAACTGACCTGACACATGAAGTATGAACTGACCAGACACATGAAGTATGAACTGACCAGCTGACCAGACACATGAAGTATGAACTGACATGACGCATGAAATATGAACTGACCAGATGCATGAAGTATGAACTGACCAGCTGACCAGACACATGAAGTATGAACTGACCAGACACATGAAGTATGAACTGACCAGACACATGAAGCATGAACTGACCAGACACATGAAGTATGAACTGACCAGACACATGAAGTACAAACTGACCAGACACATGTAGTATGAACTGACCAGACACATGAAGTATGAACTGACCAGACACATGAAGTATGAACTGACCACACACATGAAGTATGAACTGACCAGACACATGAAGTATGAACTGACCAGACACATGAAGTATGAACTGACCAGACACATGAAGTATGAACTGACCAGATTCATGAAGTATGAACTGACCAGACACATGAAGTATGAACTGACCTGACACATGAAGTATGAACTGACCAGCTGACCAGACACATGAAGTATGAACTGACCAGACACATGAAGTATGAACTGACCAGACACATGAAGCATGAACTGACCAGACACATGAAGTATGAACTGACCAGACACATGAAGTACAAACTGACCAGACACATGAAGTATGAACTGACCAGACACATGAAGTATGAACTGACCAGACACATGAAGTATGAACTGACCAGACACATGAAGTATGAACTGACCAGACACATGAAGTATGAACTGACCTGACACATGAAGTATGATGAACTGACCAGACACATGAAGTATGAACTGTCCAGACACATGAAGTATGAACTGACCAGACACATGAAGTATGAACTGACCAGCTGACCAGACACATGAAGTATGAACTGACATGACGCATGAAGTATGAACTGACCAGATGCATGAAGTATGAACTGACCAGCTGACCAGACACATGAAGTATGAACTGACCAGACACATGAAGTATGAACTGACCAGACACATGAAGCATGAACTGACCAGACACATGAAGTATGAACTGACCAGACACATGAAGTACAAACTGACCAGACACATGTAGTATGAAATGACCAGACACATGAAGTATGAACTGACCAGACACATGAAGTATGAACTGACCAGACACATGAAGTATGAACTGACCAGACACATGAAGTATGAACTGACCAGACACATGAAGTATGAACTGACCAGATTCATGAAGTATGAACTGACCAGACACATGAAGTATGAACTGACCTGACACATGAAGTATGAACTGACCAGCTGACCAGACACATGAAGTATGAACTGACCAGACACATGAAGTATGAACTGACCAGACACATGAAGCATGAACTGACCAGACACATGAAGTATGAACTGACCAGACACATGAAGTACAAACTGACCAGACACATGAAGTATGAACTGACCAGACACATGAAGTATGAACTGACCAGACACATGAAGTATGAACTGACCAGACACATGAAGTATGAACTGACCAGACACATGAAGTATGAACTGACCTGACACATGAAGTATGATGAACTGACCAGACACATGAAGTATGAACTGACCAGACACATGAAGTATGAACTGACCAGACACATGAAGTATGAGCTGACCAGACACATGAAGTATGAACTGACATGACGCATGAAGTATGAACTGACCAGATGCATGAAGTATGAACTGACCAGCTGACCAGACACATGAAGTATGAACTGACCAGACACATGAAGTATGAACTGACCAGACACATGAAGCATGAACTGACCAGACACATGAAGTATGAACTGACCAGACACATGAAGTACAAACTGACCAGACACATTTAGTATGAACTGACCAGACACATGAAGTATGAACTGACCAGACACATGAAGTATGAACTGACCAGACACATGAAGTATGAACTGACCAGACACATGAAGTATGAACTGACCAGACACATGAATTATGAACTGACCAGATTCATGAAGTATGAACTGACCAGACACATGAAGTATGAACTGACCTGACACATAAAGTATGAACTGACCAGCTGACCAGACACATGAAGTATGAACTGACCAGACACATGAAGTATGAACTGACCAGACACATGAAGCATGAACTGACCAGACACATGAAGTATGAACTGACCAGACACATGAATTACAAACTGACCAGACACATGAAGTATGAACTGACCAGACACATGAAGTATGAACTGACCAGACACATGAAGTATGAACTGACCAGACACATGAAGTATGAACTGACCAGACACATGAAGTATGAACTGACCAGACACATGAAGTATGAACTGACCTGACACATGAAGTATGAACTGACCAGACACATGAAGTATGAACTGACCAGACACATGAAGTACAAACTGACCAGACACATGAAGTATGAACTGACTAGACACATGAAGTATGAACTGACCAGACACATGAAGTATGAACTGACCAGACACATGAAGTATGAACTGACCAGACACGTGAAGTATGAACTGACCAGACACATGAAGTATGAACTGACCAGACACATGAAGTACGAACTGACCAGACACATGAAGTACAAATTGACCAGACACACGAAGTATGAACTGACCAGACACATGAAGTATGATGAACTGACCAGACACATGAAGTACAAACTGACCAGACACATGAAGTATGAACTGACCAGACACATGAAGTATGATGAACTGACCAGACACATGAAGTATGAACTGACCAGACCATGAAGTATGAACCAACCACTTCCAGCAAACAGAGGACCAGATCAAGCTCCTGCGCCTACAGAGAAAGATTGAGGACGAGACAGGTCACTCGTATGCTGACCTCTCCCTACAACAGACCATCCACAATTTAATCCTCAATGGCAACGCTCAGTATGTGGATAAGCTACGCAAAGAATTCAAAGTCCCAGACAGAAGGTAAGCTCTGAGTTCAAGTCCTAGACAGAAGGTAAGCTCTGAGTTCAAGTCCCAGACAGAAGGTAAGCTCTGAGTTCAAGTCACAGACAGAAGGTAAGCTCTGAGTTCAAGTCCCAGACAGAAGGTAAGCTCTGAGTTCAAGTCCCAGACAGAAGGTAAGCTCTGAGTTCAAGTCCTAGACAGAAGGTAAGCTTTGAGTTCAAGTCCCAGACAGAAGGTAAGCTCTGAGTTCAAGTCACAGACAGAAGGTAAGCTCTGAGTTCAAGTCCCAGACAGAAGGTAAGCTCTGAGTTCAAGTCCCAGACAGAAGGTAAGCTCTGAGTTCAAGTCCTAGACAGAAGGTAAGCTCTGAGTTCAAGTCACAGACAGAAGGTAAGCTCTGAGTTCAAGTCACAGACAGAAGGTAAGCTCTGAGTTCAAGTCACAGACAGAAGGTAAGCTCTGAGTTCAAGTCACAGACAGAAGGTAAGCTCTGAGTTCAAGTCACAGACAGAAGGTAAGCTCTGAGTTCAAGTCCCAGACAGAAGGTAAGCTCTGAGTTCAAGTCCCAGACAGAAGGTAAGCTCTGAGTTCAAGTCACAGACAGAAGGTAAGCTCTGAGTTCAAGTCACAGACAGAAGGTAAGCTCTGAGTTCAAGTCACAGACAGAAGGTAAGCTCTGAGTTCAAGTCACAGACAGAAGGTAAGCTCTGAGTTCAAGTCACAGACAGTAGGTAAGCTCTGAGTTCAAGTCACAGACAGAAGGTAAGCTCTGAGTTCAAGTCACAGACACAAGGTAAGCTCTGAGTTCAAGTCACAGACAGAAGGTAAGCTCTGAGTTCAAGTCCCAGACAGAAGGTAAGCTCTGAGTTCAAGTCCCAGACAGAAGGTAAGCTCTGAGTTCAAGTCACAGACAGAAGGTAAGCTCTGAGTTCAAGTCACAGACAGAAGGTAAGCTCTGAGTTCAAGTCACAGACAGAAGGTAAGCTCTGAGTTCAAGTCACAGACAGAAGGTAAGCTCTGAGTTCAAGTCACAGACAGTAGGTAAGCTCTGAGTTCAAGTCACAGACAGAAGGTAAGCTCTGAGTTCAAGTCACAGACAGAAGGTAAGCTCTGAGTTCAAGTCACAGACAGAAGGTAAGCTCTGAGTTCAAGTCACAGACACAAGGTAAGCTCTGAGTTCAAGTCACAGACAGAAGGTAAGCTCTGAGTTCAAGTCACAGACAGAAGGTAAGCTCTGAGTTCAAGTCTCAGACATAAGATAAGCTCTGAGTTCAAGTCACAGACAGAAGGTAAGCTCTGAGTTCAAGTCACAGACAGAAGGTAAGCTCTGAGTTCAAGTCACAGACAGAAGGTAAGCTCTGAGTTCAAGTCACAGACAGAAGGTAAGCTCTGAGTTCAAGTCACAGACAGAAGGTAAGCTCTGAGTTCAAGTCACAGACAGAAGGTAAGCTCTGAGTTCAAGTCACAGACAGAAGGTAAGCTCTGAGTTCAAGTCACAGACAGAAGGTAAGCTCTGAGTTCAAATTTTACACACAAGTTGAGCTCCATGTCCCCATGTAGTTGCTTAGTTTAAGACCATTGAGTTAGTAAAGAACCCTTTCAAAATTGACATTCCATGGGTAAAGTAGAGTTGACCTGTTTTAGGGATCTTGGCATATGAAGACTAGGTATGTCTGTTTTATGTTTAGGTGTTGATGCAAATCATGATGTGAGTCACACTTTAGTAGTCATTGTCCCAACATCATTTCAACATCATTCTATCATCATTCCATGATCATTCCAACATCATTCTATCATCATTCCAACATCATTCTATCATCATTCCAACATCATTCTATCATCATTCTATCATCATTCCAACATCATTCCATCATCATTCCATCATCATTCCAACATCATTCCAACATCATTCCAACATCATTCTATCATCATTCCAACATCATTCCAACATCATTCTATCATCATTCCAACATCATTCCAACATCATTCTATCATCATTCCAACATCATTCCAACATCATTCTATCATCATTCCAACATCATTCCAACATCATTCTATCATCATTCCAACATCATTCCAACATCATTCTATCATCATTCCAACATCATTCTATCATCATTCTATCATCATTCCAACATCATTCTATCATCATTCCAACATCATTCTATCATCATTCCAACATCATTCTATCATCATTCCATCATCATTCCATGATCATTGCATCATCATTCCATCATCATTCCATCCAGGTTCTGGATATTGAAAATGAATGCTCTGGCAGAAATTAATGATTGGGTGGAGATTGACAAAATGTCTCGGACTAAAAAAGCTCCTGTTAGCATGGAGGTAAGGTTATCTATTTATAGGTTTGTTGGTAAGGTCATCTATTTATAGGTTTAGTGGTAAGGTAATCTATTTATATCTTTGGTGGTAAGGTCATCTATTTATAAGTTTGGTGGTAAGGTCATCTATTTATAAGTTTGGTGGTAAGGTCATCTATTTATAGGTTTAGTGGTAAGGTAACCTATTTATATCTTTAATGGTAAGGTAATCTATTTATAGGTTTGGTGATGCATTTCTAATGTTATGTCGTTACACCTTGTATCAATGGGTAGTGTAAGGAGGTTAGACCAGCTTACATAGATTGTGTAAGGAGGTTAGACCAGCTTACATAGATTGTGTAAGGAGGTTAGACCAGCTTACATAGATTGTGTAAGGAGGTTAGACCAGCTTACATAGATTGTGTAAGGAAGTTAGACCAGCTTACATAGATTGTGCAAGTTTGTATGCTAGCAACCTTTCTCTTGCAGATGTTTGTGCAAGTTTGTATGAAGAAAGGAAACAGAACTGAAGCGGAGAAATATTTGAGCCGGGTTCCTCCTGAGTTGAAGGTCAAGTGTCTCATACTAGTTGGGTAGGTCGACCTTTTTTTTTGCTTTTAGTTTTTGTGATTTTAGTGTGTCCAGAATACAAATCTTCTAAATTTACATTGCAATTGTTGATGTTGTATGCTGACTGATGTTCGCTGTGCTGACTCTAATGTTCCCTGTGCTGACTTTAATGTTCCCTGTGCTGAATCTAATGTTCCCTGTGCTGACTCTGATGTTCCCTGTGCTGACTCTGATGTTCCCTGTGCTGACTCTAATGTTCCCTGACTCTAATGTTCCCTGACTCTAATGTTCCCTGTGCTGAATCTAATGTTCCCTGTGCTGAATCTAATGTTCCCTGTGCTGACTCTGATGTTCCCTGTGCTGACTCTAATGTTCCCTGTGCTGAATCTAATGTTCCCTGTGCTGACTCTAATGTTCCCTGACTCTGATGTTCCCTGTGCTGACTCTGATGTTCCTTTTGCTGACTCTAATGTTCCATGTGCTAACTATAATGTTCCCTGACTCTAATGTTCCCTGTGCTGACTCTAATGTTCCCTGACTCTAATGTTCCCTGACTCTAATGTTCTCTGTGCTGACTCTAATGTTCCCTGTGCTGACTTTAATGTTCCCTGTGCTGACTCTGATGTTCCCTGTGCTGACTCTGATGTTCCCTGTGCTGACTCTAATGTTCCCTGACTCTAATGTTCCCTGTGCTGACTCTAATGTTTCCTGTGCTGACTCTAATGTTCCCTGACTTTAATGTTCCTTGTGCTGACTCTAATGTTCCCCGTGCTGACTCTGATGTTCCTTTTGCTGACTCTAATGTTCCTTGTGCTAACTCTAATGTTCCTTGAGCTGACTCTGATGTTCCCTATGCTGACTCTAATGTTCCCTGTGCTGACTCTAATGTTCCCTGACTCTAATGTTCCCTGTGCTGACTCTATGTTCCCTGTGCTGACTCTAATGTTCCCTGACTCTGATGTTCCCTAGGCTGACTCTGATGTTCCCTCTGCAGACTCTGATGTTCCCTGATGCTGATGTTCCCTGTGCTGACTCTAATGTTCCCTGTTCTGACTCTAATGTTCCCTGACTCTAATGTTCCCTAGGCAGACTCTAATGTTCCCTGTGCTGACTCTGATGTTCCCTGATGCTGATGTTCCCTGTGCTGACTCTAATACCCAGTGCTGACTCTAATGTTCCCTGACTCTAATGTTCCCTGACTCTAATATTCCCGGTGCTTACTCTAATGTTCCCTGTGCTGACTCTAATGTTCCCTGAATCTAATGTTCCCTGTTATGACTCTGATGTTCCCTGTTCTGACTCTAATGTTCCCTGACTCTAATGTTCCCTGACTCTGATGTTCCCTGTGCTAACTCTAATGTTCCCTGTGTTGACTCTGATGTTCCCTGTGCTGACTCTGATGTTCCCTGACTCTAATGTTCCCTGTGTTGCAGGTATTACAAGAAGGCCGCTGAGGTGGCCATTGAGAACAAGAGCGAGGACGACTTTGATTACGTCATCTCAAGACTCGGCTCCGCAGACAGACAGGTGGCGGAGCAGGTCCGATCTATGAGGGGTCAACTGGGTGCCAGGAAATGAGGGGTCAACTGGGTGCCAGGAAATGAGGGGTCAACTGGGTGCTAGGGAATGAGGGGTCAACTGGGTGCCAGGAAATTAGGGGTCAACTGGGTGCTAGGCAATGAGAGGTCAACTGGGTGCCAGGGAATGAGAGGTCAACTGGGTGCCAGGAAATGAGAGGTCAACTGGGTGCCAGGAAATGAGGGTCAACTGGGTGCTAGGCAATGAGAGGTCAACTGGGTCCTAGGGAATGAGAGGTCAACTGGGTGCCAGGGAATGAGAGGTCAACTGGGTCCTAGGGAATGAGAGGTCAACTGGGTGCGAGGGAATGAGGGGTCAACTGGGTGCTAGGGAATAAACCGTTCATTGAAGTTTTTAAACCTAACCCAAATCTGTTACTTGACCTGATGAGACATGTGGTATAGCTGTGGTTTCACACAGTCACCAACACACACACACACACACATGTGGTATAGCTGTGGTTTCACACAGTCACCAACACACACACACACACACATGTGGTATATCTGTAGTCTCACACAGTCACCAACACACACACACACACACATGACAAATGTTAATAAATGTTGTGGCTGTCACATGTGACAAAAAAAATGGTTGCACATTTGTGCGTAACGGGATCAAAACTTGCTGCAATCCGTGGCTTCACTGTTGGGCTGTGGGGTCTGGTTGTAGCTGTGGGGAGGGGGTTGGGTGGGGTTGTAACCAGGCTTATAATGTTTAGCCAGCCATTTGTGTTGACTGATACATATGTCTGGACTGGACATTTCCTCATGGACATTTCTTTATGGACATCTCATAGCTAAATTTGATGTATGTATAAAATGTGATAAACACTTATTTGATGAATTGTTTTTGCTGTAAGTAAATGCTTTGAAATGTGCTTGAATTCTGTCCGATTTGTACTGTCCATTGCTTGTGTACTATTTGTACTGTCCATTGCTTGTGTACTATTGTTATTGGAGCATTGGCCTGGGTCAATGTCCCTTGTCTTTCTATTTCCGCCCTCGATCACACATTTCAAATTGCCAATCTAGAGGTGTATGTATAGCTGACAATTCACACGTTTATATTAAATTTTGTTGTCATATTTGTGACAGATGTAATATGTTGATGAGGACGATGAAGAACTGACACACAGAAAAATGTTGTTTTAATTTTTTATTGATTTTTTTGTTTTTGTTTTGGTAAAAGTCACAAGAATAGAATGTTGGAGATCTTGAAACGAACATCAACTTGTCCATGTTTGCCTCCCTGACCGAGTTACCGTTCGTTACACAGTGCAAGGAAATTATTTACAAATTTATCTGAAGTCGGTGCTCATTTTATAGATTTTTTTTAAACAGTCGTGCTATTAGAGAATAAATTATTTGACCATCAGAACAGTCAACGTCACAAGCCACACTCAATGTGTCAGTACAAAGTACACGTCAAAACACATGACGTCAACGTAAATCTTGCAATGTGTCAGTTATAGCGGGCCAACTCAGACGTAGTAAAATCATTGACGTCTGCTGGAGTTGATCGACTTGTCCTGTTGGAGTCAACAGGTATGGCACTATCTGGGGCGGGGCGGTACCTCGCCTGTAAACCCTGGCTCAACCCGGCATTGATTAGGTAGGCGTGGCACATTTCCATGTGATTAGCTGGCTCAAATATGGCGGCCTTGTAAACACACCCTTACATGTCCTATACACACTTCTCCGTGTCCTACTAGTAAACACACCCTTACATGTCCTAAACACACCTCTCCGTGTCCTACTAGTAAACGCGCCCCTCATTGTACGGGCCATCACTGTACATCCATGCCCTACGAGTAACACTCCTCCATGTCTTAAGTTACACCCCAATGTCCTACACACACCCCCATGTCCTACACACCCCATGTCCTACACACCCCATGTCCTACACACACCCCGTGTCCTACACACCCCATGTCCTACACACCCCATGTCCTACACACCCCATGTCCTACACACCCAATGTCCTACACACACCCCATGTCCTACACACCCCATGTCCTACACACCCAATGTCCTACACACACCCCATGTCCTACACCCAAAGCCCTACACACCCCATGTCCTACACACACTCTAATGTCCTACACACACCCCATGTCCTACTAGTAAACGCATCCCTCCATGTACGGGCCGGCCCCGTACATCCTGTGAAACTCCTGCACGTACTGAAGGCGGTGTTGTTCTGCCGATACAGGCCCGTGGGGGTGGGGTGCTGGGGCGCCGTTCATGTTAAAAGCACCCCTCATTGGGGAGGAAGTCATGTGGTGGTGACCGGAGGGGGGTGATGACGTCAAGGCCAGGGGCTGACCCTCCATGGGCTGTGGGGGTGCCTTGAAGAAGTCGTCCTTGGGGGCGCCGTCCGCCTTGAGCAGGGGGCGGTGGTTGTCGGGGAAGGCCATGGTGAAGAGGGCCTCTGGGTCGCAGACAAACTTGTAGACGTACCGCTCGCCCGCCACCTTCTGCATGATGCCCTTCTCGTAGTAGTAGCGCAGGGAGCGGCTCAGCTTGTCGTAGTTCATGGCGGGACGGTTTTTCTGCATACCCCACCGCCGTGCTACCTGCAACATAGGACGTGGTTAGTACACGCACACAACATTCAACAGGACGTGGTTAGTACACGCACACAACATCAAACACATAGGACGTGGTTAGTACACGCACACAACATTCAACAGGACGTGGTTAGTACACGCACACAACATTCAACAGGACGTGGTTAGTACACGCACACAACATCAAACACATAGGACGTGGTTAGTACACGCACACAACATTCAACAGGACGTGGTTAGTACACGCACACAACATTCAACAGGACGTGGTTAGTACACGCACACAACATTCAACAGGGCGTGGTTAGTACACGCACACAACATCAAACACATAGGACGTGGTTAGTACACGCACACAACATCAAACACATAGGACGTGGTTAGTACACGCACACAACATTCAACAGGACGTGGTTAGTACACGCACACAACATTCAACAGGACGTGGTTAGTACACGCACACAACATCAAACACATAGGACGTGGTTAGTACACGCACACAACATTCAACAGGGCGTGGTTAGTACACGCACACAACATCAAACACATAGGACCGTACACGGCACAGAAAACGAGTTGCGCACGCTGGCCAATGCTGACGTCAGTGCAGGTGTAGTGAATGGAAATGTTGCATTACCTCCTCGGGCTCAATGAGCTTAAACTCCAGCCCCCTGCCCGTCCAGGCGATGAAGGAGGCGTTCGAGGGGTCGTCAAGTAGAGCCACCAGGAACTGCCAGAGCTGCAGGGAGCCGCGCCGTTGGTAGGAGGCGTGGCCCTCACGATGGTACCGCTCCAGGTAGAAGTCGCGGTAAAAGTCAGGCTTGACTTCCAGACCTGGGGATAAGACAGGTGGGCTACAGGTGGGCAATGACAGGTGGGCTACAGGTGGACAATGACAGGTGGGCTACAGGTGGGCAATGACAGGTGGCTGCAGGTGGGCTACAGGTGGATAAACTGACAGGTGGGCTACAGGTGGACAAACTGACAGGTGGCTACAGGTTACGAACTTACAGGTGGATATAACTGTAGAGATAGGTGGTGATTTGTATGTGAAAGTTTTGCCAGAAGCGTAGGCTTTCTATTTGATCAATTATTTCTATCTCTCTACTAGTTTCTCCCCATGCCCCTCTATCCATCCCTCCCCCACCCTCCCACTTCCATGGTCATAACACACAAAAAATGTCCCTAGCTGTTCCATAGATTCCACTTAGACGGCATTAAATCTCTGAATAAATGGTTCACATCTTCACACAACAGGTGGGCGATACCGATATCGTAGCGTCTAGCACCCACATCTTCACACAAAAGGTGGGCGATACCGATATCGTAGCGTCTAGCACCCACATCTTCACACAACAGGTGGGCGATACCGATATCGTAGCGTGTAGCACCCACATCTTCACACAACAGATGGGCGATACCGACCGAAATCGTAGCGTGTAGCACAATAATAGGGCGATACGAATCCTATAAATTAGTAGTCCAGTTAGTTTTGCTACATTTACTACAGATTTGAACTTTAAAAGATCAAGGAAAACAAGCCATTTTTCAATTATTTCAAATTTTACAAATTACGTTCATTTTTTTAAAAAACATTTTCGGTTTGTTTTTTTTAAATTTAAGATGAAAGCCTAAAGCCAGAAATTTTCTTCAGCCAAAATTCAGATCTAATCCCCTGAAAACCAGCTGGTAACAAAATAAAAAATATCTTCGTAGATTTAAATTTTTTTATGAAATGAAAAAAAAATGCAAAATTTATTTTTATGAATTTGAGAGAATCCGAATGACCAGCAAAGGCTAAAAATAGATCCAGGGGCGTGTATCAAATGGTGGCGTTTTTCTGGCCCGCTCCTCACGCGCAACCCCTCAAGGTAATTTGCATAATTATGGTTGAATGTAAAAAATCTGGCAACTGCCGTCTCAAGTTAGTAATAAAGTCGAGGCCAGGCCCGACGGCCGGGCCAAATTATGAGACATATAATTACCGTGTTCCTGCGAGATAAATCTGGCCAGCCCTTCACCCACACGTTTCGCGGGGCTAATGTTACCGACTCGCGCCTCGGTTGCCCTGGCAACGCCACTGTCTCCCGCGTAATAGGGTGTCATTTACTCGCCGGCTTCGCGCCAAAACTCGCCACCAGAGGCGAGACCAAACAAGGGGAGGCGACTAGGGTGTAAAAATTATTGACAGCTCCAGTACGAGTTCTCTGCCCCGGGCTGTCGTTTTTCTACCATTTTTCTCAAGTTTAGGGCCGTAATAAACCTTGACAATTATTATCTCCCTTGATACAACAACCCAATCGAAGAAATAATCACAAGCGATACGTTGCGGGCTGGCCAAGATGCTTATGGCCAGATTTTTAGCACAAAATTTGACAGATGTAGGCAATGTCGCGTTCTGTCACGATTACACCAGCCAGTCACAGTTTATGTTGGGAAAAGTCATAGAAAAAAGCAAAGTTTATGAGAGCAAAAGTCATATAAATAAACCGGGAGTGATCTCCACTAAACTTTCTCGAATATTCTTATATAACACTACGTGGGATGGCAACTCGGGATATAGACAGATTTTTAATTACTTAAACTTTTTAAAATAGAATAGAATCTCGTAGAAAAAAGAATTGCGCACCAAGCGAACGCTAAAACAAAATGTGCATAATAGTGCGGAATATTATTAGTACTTTATAAATTTACATACATTTTTTGAGAAATCGGAAATA
This sequence comes from Physella acuta, assembly GCF_028476545.2. Taxonomy (NCBI): domain Eukaryota; kingdom Metazoa; phylum Mollusca; class Gastropoda; family Physidae; genus Physella; species Physella acuta. Next base: position 133,742 of record NW_026733019.1, on the reverse strand, counting down.
GCGTAAATTACTACTCCCGGTCAACGGAAATTACTCAAAATTTGATAGAAGGCACAGAATTAGACATTTTTAAGTGTGAAATTTCATTTATCTATTTGAAAAATTCAAAGTAGAAAAAGTTCCACTTCCGGTTATCGGAAATCGCTCAAAAGTTGATACGTATCTACGATTTTGATATAATACTTATTTATGAAATTTTATCAACCTAGCTGTAACGGTACTCAAGTTATCGTGTTTACAGACGGTAAGATGACAGAAACCCGACCATACGGTAAAATGACAGCATCCTCACCATACGGTTTGAATCAAACCATCTGACATCTGTGATGGGAGATTGGGGGAGGGGAGGTGAGGGGGGCAGATGAGAACGGAGAAGTACCCCCCCCCCCCCCAGCCTATTGATAGGGCCGGAGCCCTGATTGAGCTAGCCGTAGAACGCCCGTGAGCCGGGAAAAAAGCCGGCCCACGAGCACTCCAACGACAGAATGAATTAGATCCCAGTTAAAAACTCGATGAATTTGATCCCAGTTGAAAACTCGATGAATTTGCCCAGATTTCTTGTCGGCTCATTTTCAATTCGATTTTATCGAATACGAAATCGTAATTTAACATAACCAAAATATAATGTCATCCATCCAAGACAATGGTCTCAATGTCTCAAGTTTATTGCAATGGTCTCGATGTCTCAAATTTATTGCAATGGTCTCAATGTCTCAAGTTTATTGCAATGGTCTCGATGTCTAAAGTTTATTGCAATGGTCTCGATGTCTCAAATTTATTGCAATGGTCTCAATGTCTCAAGTTTATTGCAATGGTCTCGATGTCTAAAGTTTATTGCAATGGTCTCGATGTCTCAAGTTTATTGCAATGGTCTCAATGTCTCAAGTTTATTGCAATGGTCTCAATGTCTCAAGTTTATTGCAATGGTCTCAATGTCTCAACTTTATTGCAATGGTCTCAATGTCTCAAGTTTATTGCAATGGTCTCGATGTCTAAAGTTTATTGCAATGGTCTCAATGTCTCATGTTTATTGCAATGGTCTCGATGTCTAAAGTTTATTGCAATGGTCTCAATGTCTCAAGTTTATTGCAATGGTCTCAATGTCTCAAGTTTATTGCAATGGTCTCAATGTCTCAAGTTTATTGCAATGGTCTCAATGTCTCAAGTTGATTGAAATGGTCTCAATGTCTCAAGTTTATTGCAATGGTCTCAATGTCTCAAGTTTATTGCAATGGTCTCAATGTCACAAGTTTATTGCAATGGTCTCAATGTCTCAAGTTTATTGCAATGGTCTCAATGTCTCAAGTTTATTGAGAAGTCTATACGTAGGTCAAAGACTCACCAACAACCACGGTCTCGGCGTGTGTTTTTTGTGTTAGTGTTTGAATGTTACATTTTAAATTAATTAACAACAGCTAATTGGGCAACTAAATGGAACCAGGAAACTACATAAAGAGGCCGGGCAACGTTAGGCAAATAGGCAACATTAGGCACATAGGCAACGTTAGGCAGATAGGCAACGTTAGGCAGATAGGCAACATTAGGCAGATAGGCAACATTAGGCAGATAGGAAACATTAGGCAGATAGGCAACATTAGGCAGATAGGCAACATTAGGCAGATAGGAAACATTAGACAGATAGGAAACATTAGGCAGATAGGAAACATTAGGCAGATAGGCAACATTAGGCAGATAGGCAACGTTAGGAAGTTGGGCAACTTCAGACAGCTAGGCAACATTAGGCAGCCTGGAAACATCAGAAACTGCAATCATTTCTTGCCTTACGTTGCTCATTCTGTCCAAGTTTGCTTTCCACTGAAGGTCAAGGTAACAATAGCTGAATATATTTGACGAGAATCCATGACTTTATATTTCACAAGAATCTCTCCATGACTATTTGACAAGAATCTCTCCATGACTATTTGACAAGAATCTCTCCATGACTCTCTATATGACAAACATCTCTCCATGACTCTCTATATGACAAACATCTCTCCATGACTCTCTATATGACAAACATCTCTCCATGACTCTCTATATGACAAAAATCTCTCCATGACTATTTGACAAGTATCTCTCCATGACTCTCTTTATGACAAGAATCTCTCCATGACTCTCTTTATGACAAAAATCTCTCCATGACTCTCTATATGAGCTGCCGAGACAAGAAGATGTCCCCGAGTTCTCGCCCTTGATGAAGCTCGTCATTGTCTCCCCTGCTGGCCTCATTAGTGTGGAGATTGGGCCCAATCAGGGCAGCTCTAGGGACCCAGCAACTTTTTCTCTCCCGTCTCTCTCTCTCCCTCTCCCTCCTCTCTCTCCCTCCTCTCTCTCTCCCTCCTCTGTCCTCTCTCTCCTCCTCCCTTTCTCCCTCCCCCTCCCTCCTCTATCTCCTCCATCCTCTCCCCCTCCCTCCCTCCTCTCTCTCTCCTCCTCCCTTTCTCCCTCCCCCTCCCTCCTCTATCTCCTCCATCCTCTCCCCCTCCCTCCCTCCTCTCTCTCTCCTCCTCCCTTTCTCCCTCCCCCTCCCTCCTCTATCTCCTCCCTCCTCTCTCCCTCCCTCTCCCTCTCTCTCTCCCCCTCCCTCCTCTGTCCTCTCCCCCTCCCTCCCTCCCCTGCCCTCTCCATCACCGTGTACGTATGACAGACCCAGTGTGGACAAGATGGCGGCCTACACTAACACAAAACCGTCACAGCAAGGTTCCAGAATATTCTAGGGATGACGAAGTCTGTCGAGCGATGCTAACACGAGGGGAGGCTAGTGAGGCAGTATCATGAACCAGGGGAAACAACTGGCCGCCCTAGAGAAGTTTCTAGCAAACCTTTCACCTGACGACCATTCAAGTGGCGCCAGCCCCAGAGAGCTAATTGCTACACCATGTTCCTTCCAGGGCCGAGAATAGACACACTCAGGTCGTATCTTAAAGAAAAAGGTCATGACCTTTCTAGCTAAAAAGGTCAACATCTTGGTGAGTAGGGCGGGTTCATTAAAGTTTCATCGTCAATAGAAACACTTGCAGACGACAGGTAGGTCACGTGACTGGTCCTAGTGGACGCTGGTCATCTCAGGTAGGGCTGGGGGTGAGGAGGGGGGGGTCAGTGGAGTAAAGTGAAGATATTTCTTCACTGGAGGGGGGTCATCGAAGATTTTCCTGACTAGAGGGCTGGGTGGGCAAAAGTGTGTGTGTGTGTGGGGGGGGGTGATGTAAGATATTTCCTGACTGGTGGGAGGGTGTGTGTGTGGGGGGGGGGTCATGTAAGATATTTCCTGACTGGTGTGGGGGGGGGTCATGTAAGATATTTCCTGACTGGTGTGGGGGGGGGGTCATGTAAGATATTTCCTGACTGGTGTGGGGGGGGGTCATGTAAGATATTTCCTGACTGGTGTGGGGGGGGGTCATGTAAGATATTTCCTGACTGGTGTGGGGGGGGGGGTCATGTAAGATATTTCCTGACTGGTGTGGGGGGGGGTCATGTAAGATATTTCCTGACCTTTGTGACAATGTACGTGCCAGAAAAGTTAGTATCGGTATCGTAGCTTGGTAACATCACTCATTGAAATCGATTCTAGAGATAACTTACATTACTGCTATCAATGAAACGGTACTTGATGGTCGTAATCGATTTCAAATACTAGGATTGGGTGCCATTGTCTGTCAATACAGGGCAGGGCATTCAGGCAGGGCATTCAGGCAGGGCATTGAGGCAGGGCACTGAGGCAGGGCACTGAGGCAGGGCACTGAGGCAGGGCACTGAGGCAGGATTTATTAGAAAGAATTCATCATTAAAACTTACTAAATGAATTGATGATGTAGCCAGCAAATTACTTGACGATGTAGCTAGTAAATGACTTGACGATGTAGCCAGTAAATGACTTGATGATGTAGCCAGTAAATGACTTGATGATGTAGCCAGTAAATGACTTGATGATGTAGCCAGTAAATGACTTGACGATGTAGCTAGTAAATGACTTGATGATGTAGCCAGTAAATGACTTGATGATGTAGCCAGTAAATGACTTGATGATGTAGCTAGTAAATGACTTGATGATGTAGCCAGTAAATGACTTGATGATGTAGCCAGTAAATGACTTGATGATGTAGCTAATAAATGACTTGATGATGTAGCTAGTAAATGACTTGATGATGTAGCAAGGAAATGACTCGATGATGTAGCCAGTAAATGACCTGATGATGTAGCCAGTAAATGACCTGATGATGTAGCCAGTAAATGACCTGATGATGTAGCCACTATGACCTTTTGTGTTGGAGATCCCCATCTGACCTTTGACCTATACGGGCCAGTGCTCCCCCCCCCCACTTGAGCCATCATGAGGTCAAGCTGTCCCCAACAGCTGAACACGTGACCCTAATGGCCAACCAGGCACGTGACTGAGCGAGTGACCAGTGTCCACTTGAAAGACAAGTTCATTGACTTGACAGTCGTCTTTTGTCAGTCAGCTGACATCGACAGCGACCAGTGTAGGTTAACAATGTCAGGTTAGTGTTGGGTTAGAGGGACGGGTTAGAGGGGGGGGGGGGGTGTCTGCTCATGTGACCTGTTAATATATGAACGGTTACTAAACACGCATGTAAGCGTGTCTATGTAACTGTTGACCAATACATGTGTGTAAGCGTGTCTATGTAACTGTTGACCAATACATGTGTAAGCGTGTCTATGTAACTGTTGACCAATACATGCGTGTAAGCGTGTGTATGTAACTGTTGACCAATACATGTGTAAGCGTGTCTATGTAACTGTTGACCAATACATGCGTGTAAGCGTGTGTATGTAACTGTTGACCAATACATGTGTGTAAGCGTGTGTATGTAACTGTTGACCAATACATGCGTGTAAGCGTGTGTATGTAACTGTTGACCAATACATGTGTGTAAGCGTGTGTATGTAACTGTTGACCAATACATGTGTAAGCGTGTCTATGTAACTGTTGACCAATACATGCGTGTAAGCGTGTGTATGTAACTGTTGACCAATACATGTGTGTAAGCGTGTGTATGTAACTGTTGACCAATACATGTGTGTAAGCGTGTGTATGTAACTGTTGACCAATACATGTGTAAGCGTGTCTATGTAACTGTTGACCAATACATGCGTGTAAGCGTGTGTATGTAACTGTTGACCAATACATGCGTGTAAGCGTGTCTATGTAACTGTTGACCAATACATGCGTGTAAGCGTGTCTGTGAAACGGTTGAACAAAAACCTGCGTGGACCCTTATCTGTTGCCGATTGGATCGAATGTTGTGTGTGATGGCGGGTCTGTCGTCTGATGAATCAGGTGGGGATAACCCGTCTTCTGCCAGCCCACGTGATCAGGGTGTAAGGTCACGTGCAACACGGAGGGTGACGATACGTCACTGTCACGTCATAGACAATGATTCATATTTGTGTCACGTGATGTGTGCCGCTGCCCGTCTTTACCTGTCCTGCCCTATTGGTGACACAGTGTGTTTATAAAGGGGTGACACAGGGTGTTTATAAAGTGGTGACACAGGGTGTTCATGGGGTGGTGACACAGGGTGTTTATAAAGTGGTGACACAGGGTGTTCATGGAGTGGTGACACAGGGTGTTCATGGAGTGGTGACACAGGGTGTTCATGGAGTGGTGACACAGGGTGTTTATAAAGTGGTGACACAGGGTGTTCATGGAGTGGTGACACAGGGTGTTCATGGAGTGGTGACACAGGGTGTTTATAAAGTGGTGACACAGTGTGTTCATCAAGTTGTGACACAGGGTGTTCATCAAGTGGTGAGACGGGGTGTTCATCAAGTGGTGACACAGGGTCTTCATCAAGTGGTGACACAGGGTCTTCATCAAGTGGTGACACATGGTGTTCATCAAGTGGTGACACAGGGTGTTCATGGAGTGATGATACAGGGTGTTTATAAAGTGGTGACACAGGGTGTTTATAAAATGGTGACACAGGGTGTTTATAAAGTGGTGACACAGTGTGTTCATCAAGTGGTGACACAGGGTGCTCATCAAGTGGTGACGCAGGGTGTTCATTAAGTGGTGACACAGTGTGTTCATCAAGTAGTGACACAGAGTGTTCATCAAGTGGTGACACAGGGTGTTCATCAAGTGGTGACACAGGGTGTTCATCAAGTGGTGACACAGGGTTTTCATGAAGTGGTGACACATGGTGTTCATGGAGTGGTGACACATGGTGTTTATAAAGTGGTGACACAGGGTGTTTATGAAGTGGTCACAAGAGTTTATGAACTGGTGACATAGGGTTTTCATGAAGTGGTGACACTGGGTTCATCAAGCGGTGACACTTGGTTCATGAAGTGGTGATACTGTAGGTTCATAAAGTGGTGACGCTGGGTTCATGAAGTGGTGACGCTGGGTTCATGAAGTGGTGACACTGGGTTCATGAAGTGGTGACACTGGGTTCATGAAGTGGTGACACTAGGTTCATAAAGTGGTGACACTGTGTTCATGAAGTGGTGACACTGCGTTCATGAAGTGGTGACACTGGGTTCATGAAGTGGTGACACTTGGTTCATGAAGTGGTGACGCTGGGTTCATGAAGTGGTGACACTGTGTTCATGAAGTGGTGACACTGCGTTCATGAAGTGGTGACGCTGGGTTCATGAAGTGGTGACACTGGGTTCATGAAGTGGTGACACTGGGTTCATGAAGTGGTGACACTGGGTTCATGAAGTGACCATATAGAGCTGTCTAGAACTAGAATGAAGCGGCACAAAACGAAGTTCTTGGGATGATAAAAAAATGTCATGAGAAATCTTGTGTCTTTTGTTGATTATGTCCCCTGCATTATTGATAATTGTGGAGAGGGGAGACAACCCGATATCCCGCAGTCCCCCCCCCCCCCCCCCCCCCCCCCCCCCGCGCGAGGTGACAGATAAATTACAGCCGAGCACACAGGGGACGTAACAAAACAAAACGCATGCAGGGAGGTAAGGCGTCTTGGTGCTTCTCACATCCACAGTAGGAAAGTTTCGAGCGTGGCCTAATGTCTGTGGCCTAATGTCATGTGGCCTAATGCTATGTGGCCTAGTATCCTGAGGCCAGAAACGATGGGTGACTGTTTAAAAGTTTCTTCCTTGAATTGCCAAATAATTGTGATCAATATTTGAGGAAGCTTTTAAAATGAGTTCTCTGGAATTCGCAAGGGGGATAAGCGTATTGGCTTTCATCAGCTGAATGAACAGTTAGCATAAAAGATTTCACGCACCTATCTAAGTCTACTGCTAGAGCTCAAGATAACGTAGACGATGGGTCTGAGAGTGAAATGATGAAATCTTTGGGTTCAATTCTTGTCCGACCCTGAATTTTGTTAATTAATAAATTTAAGATAAAAACATAGAAGATTTCAGTGATAACCAGGTACAGGTGGGGGGGGGGGGTGTGGTGAGGGAAGAAATGACAAGCATTTAACAGAGTGGCCAGGGGTGTCGATACATGATGACCTCTGGGGTGTATTGTGATCCTTTGACCTCCATGACCTCTCTAAACCCTGACACACATATAATGGCAGCTAACGTCACATATAATGGCAGCTAACGTCACATATAATGGCAGCTAACGTCACATATAATGGCAGCTAACGTCACATATAATGGCAGCTAACGTCACATATAATGGCAGCTAACGTCACATATAATGGCAGCTAACGTCACATATAATGGCAGCTAACGTCACATATAATGGCAGCTAACGTCACATATAATGGCAGCTAACGTCACATATAATGGCAGCTAACGTCACATATAATGGCAGCTAACGTCACATATAATGGCAGCTAACGTCACATATAATGGCAACTAACGTCACATATAATGGCAGCTAACGTCACATATAATGGCAACTAACGTCACATATAATGGCAGCTAACGTCACATATAATGGCAGCTAACGTCACATATAATGGCAGCTAACGTCACATATAATGGCAGCTAACGTCACATATAATGGCAGCTAACGTCACATATAATGGCAGCTAACGTCACATATAATGGCAGCTAACGTCACATATAATGGCAGCTAACGTTTTGTTAAGGGGATGCGCGGCTTTTTTTCACTTCTATTTTTTACAAAAGATCTAAAGCCTTTAGATTACTTTTACCATGTTTGTCACATGAAAGTAAGTATTTAATAGCAAAAAGGGGTTTGAAAACAATTTCGGTTGTTATGGAAACTCCAAATAAAGTCCGCCATTTTGAATGAATTTTTCGGTACTCTTAAAAACGCTAAGGCGTTTATATTTTTGCAACCAAATTTACATTGCTTATATTTAATATTAATATAATATTTATATATTGTCCACCTCTAATAGCGTGTGGTAGACCTAACTCGCCACTAAAAACATCCTACCTGACGGCACGGCACCAAATCCAATAAAACAAATCCTCACGTGACTGCTTCTGTTCATATAACTGGCCTAGTCCAGTCACGTGACTCGTGTTTATATTCATTCAATAAGTTACACAACCTTACGTGTTGTTTATATCTTCATTTGGCTCTGGTTATCATTAGAATTTCCATATAAAGGGGGGGGGGATTCTGTCCAGGGGATTTATGTGCAGTGAGGGGGGGATGTTACCGGTGAGCGGAAAAGACGTCACAGTAAAAAAATACCGAAAAAAAGTCATAGTTTTGCTAGGAAAAAAGTCACAAAAATCTTCTAAGAAATAATTGGATTTCATTGTAAAATTGTGTATATTAAGGTGGGTGTTGTTTTTTTAGTAACATATTTATAAACTTTAAAAGCATTATGGTTCATAATGACACGTAAAAATACTATACGACAATTTTAAACATCATCTCCACTTTTATTTTTACTTATTTAGTTTAATACCCGGTAGAAAAATGTATTCTAAAAGAGTTTCGCATATGTTTTTTTGACGTAGACCTTTAATACCTTGATCAACTTCTGAGTCCGTCCATATTGTGTGTTGTTGACGTTTAGCGTCAATGACAGCCTTTGTACCGTGTCGGCTTTCTGTTTAGATCCTATGCTTTGTTATGTAATGGTTGTGCGGATTGTATTGTCCAAGATAGTGGATTGTATGAATAATGATTGTGGCTTTCTATGGATTATGATTGTGGATCAAATGTGTTAAAGTGTGTATTTGTATAATAGTGACGTCATTTGGTGATCTGTCCAGTGGTGTCACCATCATCTAGTTGTGTCACCAAGACCTGTCTCACCCACTTGCCACACCCCCCCCCGTGGAAATAGTCACGTGACAACCTACCTTTATGTTTGTCACGGAAGTGAGAGATGTAGGCCGAGTCGTCTGGGTAGAAATATCTGACGCTGGGTTCGTAAGGGTAGGACATGACTGAAATAGAGGACATGACTGAAATAGAGGACATGACTGAAATAGAGGACATGACTGAAATAGAGGACATGACTGAATTAGAGGACATGACTGAAATAGAGGACATGAATGAAATAGAGGACATGACTGAAATAGAGGACATGGCTGAAATAGAGGACATGACTGAAATAGAGGACATGACTCAAATAGAGTACATGACTCAAATAGAGGACATGACTGAAATAGAGGACATGACTGAGAGGACATGACTGAAATAGAGGACATGACTGAGAGGACATGACTGAAATAGAGGACATGACTGAAATAGAGGACATGACTGAGAGGACATGCCCGAAATAGAGGACATGACTTATATGAGAGGACATGACTGAAACAGAGGATATGACTGAAATAGAGGACATGAATGAAATAGAGGACATGGCTGAAATAGAGGACATGGTTGAAATAGAATGCATGACTGAAATAGACATGACTGATATGAGAGATGACCAATGAGCAACTACAAGCAGCTTGCACTGACCTTCGTGTGGACTCGGCTGACCACTGGTGTCGTGTCGGGGAAATATGGCGGCAGTTCTCGTTGTTTCTGTGGAGTAGGGGGGGGGGTGGGGGGTTATAAGGTTAGTGGCTGTGGTGGGGGGGGGGGGTGGGGTTATAAGGTTAGTGGCTGTGGTGGGGGGGGGGGGTGGGGTTATAAGGTTAGTGGCTGTGGTGGGGTGGGGGGTGGGGTTATAAGGTTAGTGGCTGTGGTGGGGGGGGGGGGGGGGGGTGGGGTTATAAGGTTAGTGGCTGTGGTGGGGTGGGGGGTGGGGTTATAAGGTTAGTGGCTGTGGTGGGGTGGGGTGGGGGGTTATAAGGTTAGTGGCTGTGGTGGGGGGGGGGGGTTACGGTTAGTGGCTGTGGTGGGGGGGGGGGTTATAAGGTTAGTGGCTGTGGTGGTGGGAGGGGGGGTTATAAGGTTAGTGGCTGTGGTGGGGTGGGGGGGTTATAAGGTTAGTGGCTGTGGTGGGGTGGGGGGGGGGGGTTATAAGGTTAGTGGGTGGGGTGGGGGGTTATACTGTTAGTGGCTGTGGTGGGGGGGGGGGTTATAAGGTTAGTGGCTGTGGTGGGGTGGGGGGGGGGGGTTATACGGTTAGTGGCTGTGGTGGGGTGGGGGGGGGGGGGTGTTGCATTGTGGGGGTAGAATATATGTCCCTCTATCAGCCCCATATGATTGTGTCTATCAGCCCCATATGATTGTGGCCCTCTATCAGCCCCATATGATTGTGGCCCTCTATCAGCCCCATATGATTGTGGCCCTCTATCAGCCCCATAATCCTACATTTATTCCACCACCCGGTGGATTGGCATCCATTCTCTGTGGCGGCTCATCCCTTGTTTGCCTCAGGGATTATCCTAATCCATCTAATCCGCCGCCTCCACTGGGATCATGGGACAAGATAATTTGATTAGGTCGTCTGCTGCTAGACTTAGCGCTTGTTGTTCTCTCCCTTTGAGTGGCAGCTCTGTCACTGGTGCCCGTCATATTGTGGTCTTTTGGTGCCCGTCATATTGTGGTCTTTTGGTGCCCGTCATCTTGTGGTCTTTTGGTGCCCGTCATATTGTGGTCTTTTGGTGCCCGTCATCTTGTGGTCTTTTGGTGCCCGTCATCTTGTGGTCTTTTGGTGCCCGTCATCTTGTGGTCTTTTGGTGCCCGTCATCTTGTGGTCTTTTGGTGCCCGTCATCTTGTGGTCTTTTGGTGCCCGTCATCTTGTGGTCTTTTGGTGCCCGTCATCTTGTGGTCTTTTGGTGCCCGTCATCTTGTGGTCTTTTGGTGCCCGTCATATTGTGGTCTTTTGGTGCCCGTCATCTTGTGGTCTTTTGGTGCCCGTCATATTGTGGTCTTTTGGTGCCCGTCATATTGTGGTCTTTTGGTGCCCGTCATCTTGTGGTCTTTTGGTGCCCGTCATATTGTGGTCTTTTGGTGCCCGTCATATTGTGGTCTTTTGGTGCCCGTCATATTGTGGTCTTTTAGTGCCCGTGGTCTTTTGGTGCCCGTGGTCTTTTGGTGCCCGTCATATTGTGGTCTTTTGGTGCCCGTCATATTGTGGTCTTTTGGTGCCCGTCATCTTGTGGTCTTTTGGTGCCCGTCATATTGTGGTCTTTTGGTGCCCGTCATATTGTGGTCTTTTGGTGCCCGTCATATTGTGGTCTTTTAGTGCCCGTGGTCTTTTGGTGCCCGTGGTCTTTTGGTGCCCGTCATATTGTGGTCTTTTGGTGCCCGTCATATTGTGGTCTTTTGGTGCCCGTCATATTGTGGTCTTTTAGTGCCCGTGGTCTTTTGGTGCCCGTGGTCTTTTGGTGCCCGGGTGGGCTGAGGGTGGGCTGACATTATCTGGGGTGGACCGGCTGTGCCAGAGCCGCCCAAGAAATAAAATAGACCCCCACCCCGACAATCTCCAGCACATCGGACATTGGCCACACGCCATGGTCAATGTAAAAAATGGCCAATTCGGGAACTGAGCGACTGTATTAGGCAGTTGCAGGTAGACTATAGGCTACTGTGTAGACAGTTGCAGGTAGACTATAGGCTAATGTATAGACAGTTGCAGGTAGACTATAGGCTAATGTGTAGACAGTCAGGTGGACTATAGACTAATGTGTAGACAGTCAGGTGGACTATAGGCTAATGTGTAGACAGTCAGGTGGACTATAGGCTAATGTGTAGACAGTCAGGTAGACTATGTTCACGTGACCACAACACAGTGTATGTCCCGTGTACTAGAGCAGGTTCTGATGTTGATTGGCTAACTGAAACAACAAACTGACAGGAAGGGGCGGGGCCAGCTCATCGATTTGTGGCAGCTCTTGACGGGCGGGAGCTGGCGTCTGCTGGGAGGCTGGTCCACGTCTGCTGGCTGTGTGGGGGGCCGCGGGGTGAGGGAAGCAAGGTGTGTGTGTGGGGGGGGGGGGGGCTGTCAGCTTTAAGACCATCATACCTGGTGTACGCCTACAATACATGTTCAGTGGTCTGTAGTAGTCTAACTGTCACTGTCACAATATCACGCTGTGACACTTCCATTGTCATTTTGTCATTGACATTAAACTGTCACTGTCAAAACACCACCTACACTGTCGAGTAAAGACGTCATCCAAAAACATTTCATTCATGATTGTCACGTTGACAGCATCTGTGATTTCACGCGCACCCAATACAATCATGATTGTCTGCTTTTTTGCTCACACATTTTACCAACAATCTTGGATTCAAGATTGTTAAATTCCAATTCCAAACATTCAAGATTGTCAAATTCCAATTCCAAACATTCATGATTGTCAAATTCCAATTCCAAACATTCATGATTGTCGAATTCCAATTCCAAACATTCATGATTGTCGAAATCCAATTCCAAACATTCATGATTGTCGAATTCCAATTCCAAACATTCATGATTGTCGAATTCCAATTCCAAACATTCATGATTGTCGAATTCCAATTTCAAACATTCATGATTGTCATCCGCCCCGCGATGATTGCCTGACAGACAGTCAAGGCCTGCTACAATTTTAAGCTACCAGTTTAAAAAAGGCACAGTGCAGAGTTCAAAGGTTAAGCCGGGTATTTCTTACCGCACGTGCTGACCTTGAGTGCTGACCCCAAGAACGTCTCCCGAATTCTGGGACAAAAGCCGGACAGACCAGGCCAACAATAGCGGGAATCACGTGGTTGTGTGGGTTGTGGGGGCATGAAATGGGGGTTGATTGGCTGTCTGAATGTGTCGGCTGTCTGAATGAGTCGGCTGTCTGAGTGTGTCGGCTGTCTGAATGTGTCGGCTGTCTGAATGTGTCGGCTGTCTGAATGTGTCGGCTGTCTGAATGTGTCGGCTGTCTGAATGTGTCGGCTGTCTGAATGTGTCGGCTGTCTGAGTGTGTCGGCTGTCTGAATGTGTCGGCTGTCTGAAAGTGTCGGTTGTGTTAAAACGTAAAATAGCCTGACGTCACACAGTCCATGTTTTTCTGACCACTCTGTCAGAGACACGAAGATCTGCCGCTCTTCTATCTGTTTCTTCTTGTCATGGATGTCTGCCTGTCATTTATGTCATGTAGTGTCTTGTTATGTCATTTCAAGGTAGCCTGGTATTTATGTCATGTAGTGTCTTGTTATGTCATTTCAAGGTAGCCTGGAATTTATGTCATGTAGTGTCTTGTTATGTCATTTCAAGGTAGCCTGGTATTTATGTCATGTAGTGTCTTGTTATGTCATTTCAAGGTAGCCTGGTATTTATGTCATGTAGTGTCTTGTTATGTCATTTCAAGGTAGCCTGGTATTTATGTCATGTAGTGTCTTGTTATGTCATTTCAAGGTAGCCTGGTATTTATGTCATGTAGTGTCTTGTTATGTCATTTCAAGGTAGCCTGGTATTTATGTCATGTAGTGTCTTGTTATGTCATTTCAAGGTAGCCTGGTATTTATGTCATGTAGTGTCTTGTTATGTCATTTCAAGGTAGCCTGGTATTTATGTCATGTAGTGTCTTGTTATGTCATTTCAAGGTAGCCTGGAATTTATGTCATGTAGTGTCTTGATATGTCATTTCAAGGTAGCCTGGTATTTATGTCATGTAGTGTCTTGTTATGTCATTTCAAGGTAGCCTGGTATTTATGTCATGTAGTGTCTTGTTATGTCATTTCAAGGTAGCCTGGTATTTATGTCATGTAGTGTCTTGTTATGTCATTTCAAGGTAGCCTGGTATTTATGTCATGTAGTGTCTTGTTATGTCATTTCAAGGTAGCCTGGTATTTATGTCATGTAGTGTCTTGTTATGTCATTTCAAGGTAGCCTGGTATTTATGTCATGTAGTGTCTTGTTATGTCATTTCAAGGTAGCCTGGTATTTATGTCATGTAGTGTCTTGTTATGTCATTTCAAGGTAGCCTGGTATTTATGTCATGTAGTGTCTTGTTATGTCATTTCAAGGTAGCCTGGAATTTATGTCATGTAGTGTCTTGATATGTCATTTCAAGGTAGCCTGGTATTTATGTCATGTAGTGTCTTGTTATGTCATTTCAAGGTAGCCTGGTATTTATGTCATGTAGTGTCTTGTTATGTCATTTCAAGGTAGCCTGGAATTTATGTCATGTAGTGTCTTGATATGTCATTTCAAGGTAGCCTGGTATTTATGTCATGTAGTGTCTTGTTATGTCATTTCAAGGTAGCCTGGTATTTATGTCATGTAGTGTCTTGTTATGTCATTTCAAGGTAGCCTGGTATTTATGTCATGTAGTGTCTTGTTATGTCATTTCAAGGTAGCCTGGTATTTATGTCATGTAGTGTCTTGTTATGTCGTTTCAAGGTAGCCTGGTATTTATGTAATGTAGTGTCTTGTTATGTCATTTCAAGGTAGCCTGGAATTTATGTCATGTAGTGTCTTGATATGTCATTTCAAGGTAGCCTGGTATTTATGTCATGTAGTGTCTTGTTTTGTCATTTCAAGGTAGCCTGGAATTTATGTCATGTAGTGTGAACAGAAACATCCACACACAAAAATGGTTGGCGGATGTTTCTGTGTTCACACGGCGTGCGGATGTTTCTGTTCACACGATGTGCGCAGGACCTTATAAATGAGACAATTCTAAGAGAGAAAAACCTTACCACAACAGGAAGTTGCATCATAGGCCATGTCACGTGGCTCCTGCTTGACGCTGACGTCATTCCCCCTGGCTGTAGGGTAGCCATGATGTCTGGCTGTAGCTGCCATGGCGAACCCCTGGTCTGGGGGTTTGAGCAGGGGAGAGACGATGTAGGGGTTGTGGGCGTGGTTGACGGGCTGGGCGTGGGCTTGAGGGGGCGCTTCGTGTTGCTGGAAATGGGGGGCGGGGCTGAGGTAGCTGAGGTTGGGCTGAGAGTGGGGGCGGAGATACCTGTAAAAAAAAAAACACTTTCAGTTCAGCTCAACTGAGCTTAGCTTAGTTTAGTTTAGTCCAACTGGGCCCATTCTGGTCAAAGTTTTAAGCTCAGCGGTTAGTGTCATACTTGATTTTAAATAACGGAAGAGTTCAAGGTTCTATTAGGGTTTGATGAGATGTGACCTTGGGTTAGATGAGATGTGACCTTGGGTTAGATGAGATGTGACCTTGGGTTAGATGGGATGTGACCTTGGGTTAGATGTGATGTGAACTTGGGTTAGATGGGATGTGACCTTGGGTTAGTTTTCTAGTTGTTTGAGTCGAGAAGCTCACAGACAGGAACACATCCCACAGTGGTCAAGTAGCCGACTGTTGCTGCCCCCCCCCGGTCAAGTAGCCGACTGTTGCTGCCCCCCCCCCCCGGTCAAGTAGCCGACTGTTGCTGCCCCCCCCCCCACCCCAGCGTGTTATGTGCCAGTCATGTTGAAAGGTGTGACGTCAGACATGACGGACGTGATGAGCAAGGCGGGGGTGGGGCTTAAAACTTTCAAGTATGAACTCTTCTGGGTACGGCCAGAATGTGCGAGATGGCTGGTCACCACGATGGCTGGTCACCACGATGGCTGGTCACCACGATGGCTGGTCACCACGATGGCTGGTCACCGAGATGGCTGGTCACCGAGATGGCTGGTCACCGAGATGGCTGGTCACCGAGATGGCTGGTCACCGTGATGGCTGGTCACCACGATGGCTGGTCACCACGATGGATGGTCACCGTGATGGCTGGTGAGTGAAACCTCAACGCTGGCTCTGTGACTAAAGCCGCATAGCTTTTCACATTTGGTCAAACACATTTTGGTAGGAGATTATCGTCAAAGGCTATCAGGGTCTAATTATAATGCTAATTACCCTATTCATATCTCTAAAACTTATCATATCTTAGCCATATTTAACCATAAGTTGACACCATCTAAGTCATTTTAGCCACTTTGACGCCTCACTTAGGCAACATCAGCGCTATATCTATGCCACATCTATGCCACATCTATGCCACATCTAGGCCACATCTAGGCTATATCTAGGCTATATCTATGCCACATCTATGCCACATCTATGCCACATCTAGGCCACATCTAGGCTATATCTAGGCTATATCTAGGCCATATCTAGGCCACATCTAGGGCACATTTATGCTATATCTAGGCCACATCTAGGCTATATCTAGGCTATATCTAGGGCACATCTAGGCTATATCTAGGCTATATCTAAGGCACATCTAGGCCACATCTAGGCTATATCTAGGCCACATCTAGGCCAGATTTATGCTATATCTAGGCCACATCTAGGCCATATCTAGGCCATATCTAGGCCACATCTAGGGCACATCTAGGCCACATCTAGGCTATATCTAGGCCATATCTAGGCTATATCTAGGGCACATCTAGGCTATATCTAGGCTATATCTAGGCCACATCTAGGCCATATCTAGGCTATATCTAGGCCACATCTAGGGCACATCTAGGCTATATCTAGGCCACATCTAGGGCACATCTAGGCCACATCTAGGCCATATCTAGGCCATATCTAGGCCACATCTAGGGCACATTTATGCTATATCTAGGCCACATCTAGGCTATATCTAGGCCACATCTAGGCTATATCTAGGCCACATCTAGGCCACATCTAGGCTATATCTAGGCCACATCTAGGCCAGATTTATGCTATATCTAGGCCACATCTAGGCCACATCTAGGCTATATCTAGGCCACATCTAGGCTATATCTAGGCCACATCTAGTGCAGATTTATGCTATATCTAGGCCACATCTAGGCTATATCTAGGCCACATCTAGGCTATATCTAGGCCACATCTAGGGCACATCTAGGCTATATCTAGGCTATATCTAGGCCATATCTAGGCCACATCTAGGGCACATTTATGCTTTATCTAGGCCACATCTAGGCTATATCTAGGCCACATCTAGGCCACATCTAGGCCACATCTAGGCTATATCTAGGCCACATCTAGGCCACATCTAGGCCATATCTAGGCCATATCTAGGGCACATCTAGGGCACATCTAGGCCATATTATGTCCTCCCTTTGCTCACACCTAGGCTACAACTTGTCCACGTCGCCAATGGATCAGCAGATCTGACCGTCTGCTGATTAAAACTTGGCGCGTGTTTGAGTCGAGACAACGAGCTTGGTGTATTTGTCCAACCGTTAGGATATCGTCTGCGACACTACAGATCTTATCTCTGGAACCAATGCCACCCCAGCCCACCGATGGCCGAGCGATGGCCGAGAAAAACAAATGGCGACACGGCCATTGTTGCAGGCCGTGGCCATCGAACTGGCCGGCCTCTCAATGGTGCCAGTTGAACATCCAGGGGAGATCACTAATGATGACTGGGGCGCGCGGGGAGACAACCCGTTTCCATGACGACAGAAAGCCGTGTCTAGGTGTTCGGTCTAATGGTCGAGTGGCCAGCAATTAATTGCACGCCACAACGAGTGACAGAGATAGAGAGGGAGGGGGGAGGGAGGGGGGAGGGAGGGGGGAGGGAGGCAAACAAAAAAGATAGGCGGAGAGAATAGTGTGAGATAAAAGATGGTCATACAACCCAGACTACTGTAGACATTTGGTGTACAGGTTTTTGTACACAGACCACTGTAGACATTTGGTGTACAGGTTTTTGTACACAGACCACTGTAGACATTTGGTGTACAGTGTACCCAGACTACTGTAGACATTTGGTGTACAGTGTACCCAGACTACTGTAGACATTTGGTGTACAGTGTACCCAGACCACTGTAGACATTTGGTGTACAGTGTACACAGACCACTGTAGACATTTGGTGTACAGTGTACACAGACCACTGTAGACATTTGGTGTACAGTGTACCCAGACTACTGTAGACATTTGGTGTACAGTGTACCCAGACTACTGTAGACATTTGGTGTACAGTGTACCCAGACCACTGTAGACATTTGGTGTACAGTGTACACAGACCACTGTAGACATTTGGTGTACAGTGTACACAGACCACTGTAGACATTTGGTGTACAGTGTACCCAGACTACTGTAGACATTTGGTGTACAGTGTACCCAGACCACTGTAGACATTTGGTGTACAGTGTACCCAGACTACTGTAGACATTTGGTGTACAGTGTACCCAGACTACTGTAGACATTTGGTGTACAGTGTACCCAGACCACTGTAGACATTTGGTGTACAGTGTACCCAGACTACTGTAGACATTTGGTGTACAGTGTACCCAGACTACTGTAGACATTTGGTGTACAGTGTACCCAGACTACTGTAGACATTTGGTGTACAGGTTTTTGTACCCAGACCACCGTAGACATTTGGTGTACATGTACCCAGACCACTGTAGACATTTGCTGTACATGTACCCAGACCACTGTAGACATTTGGTGTACAGTGTACCCAGACCACTGTAGACATTTGGTGTACAGTGTACCCAGACTACTGTAGACATTTGGTGTACAGTGTACCCAGACTACTGTAGACATTTGGTGTACAGGTTTTTGTACCCAGACCACCGTAGACATTTGGTGTACATGTACCCAGACCACTGTAGACATTTGGTGTACATGTACCCAGACCACTGTAGACATTTGGTGTACAGGTTTTTGTACCCAGACTACTGTAGACATTTGGTGTACAGGTTTTTGTACCCAGACCACTGTAGACATTTGGTGTACAGTGTACCCAGACTACTGTAGACATTTGGTGTACAGTGTACCCAAACCACTGTAGACATTTGGTGTACAGTGTACCCAGACCACTGTAGACATTTGGTGTACAGTGTACCCAGACCACTGTAGACATTTGGTGTACAGTGTACCCAGACTACTGAAGACATTTGGTGTACAGTGTACCCAGACTACTGTAGACATTTGGTGTACAGGTTTTTGTACCCAGACTACTGAAGACATTTGGTGTACAGGTTTTTGTACCCAGACTACTGAAGACATTTGGTGTACAGGTTTTTGTACCCAGACTACTGTAGACATTTGGTGTACAGTGTACCCAGACCACTGTAGACATTTGGTGTACAGGTTTTTGTTTTGAGATTAGAGGACTTAGGAAATAATTTTATGTTCATTTTAAAATTGATTGACAGCATAATTTAGGTTCCGTTAATTACGTTAAATATAAGATTTTTAAAGGTATAAAACCAAAGACGATGACTCTAATATGTAGTGTAATCAAGGCCAGTAACTATGTTAGCCGGGAGACAAGTGGCCTATCTGCGTTAGTCAGATGACGAGTAGCCTATCTGCGTTAGTCAGATGACAAGTAGCCTATCTGCGTTAGCCAGATGACAAGTAGCCTATCTGCGTTAGTCAGATGACAAGTAGCCTATCTGCGTTAGTCAGATGACAAGTAGCCTATCTGCGTTAGTCAGATGACAAGTAGCCTATCTGCGTTAGTCAGATGACAAGTAGCCTATCTGCGTTAGTCAGATGACAAGTAGCCTATCTGCGTTAGTCAGATGACAAGTAGCCTATCTGCGTTAGTCAGATGACGAGTAGCCTATCTGCTTTAGTCAGATGACAAGTAGCCTATCTGCGTTAGTCAGATGACAAGTAGCCTATCTGCGTTAGTCAGATGACAAGTAGCCTATCTGCGTTAGTCAGATGACAAGTAGCCTATCTGCGTTAGTCAGATGACAAGTAGCCTATCTGCGTTAGTCAGATGACAAGTAGCCTATCTGCGTTAGTCAGATGACAAGCAAGGGCAGTAACTGTGTTAAAAAGTGTTACCTGGCGTCGTGGTGAAACAAGGGTTCCCCTACAGCCGTGGTCCCGGGCAGCTGGTGCTGTAGGTGGTGGAGGTGGTGGGGGTGGTGGTCGGTCTCCCGATGGTGCTGCTGTGGTAGCGTGGGCTGTGGGTGTGGCGCGTGGAGGTGTGGGTGGTGTATGTGGTAACCTTGACTGTCCTTAAAGGGGTCAGAGTTCAAAGTTTCTTTCTCCGAAGAGGAGTTTGATGTGATGGAGGATGAGGGGGAGGGGGTGGCGCCCTGGTCGAAGCACGGCTCGTGGTAGGCGTATTTGGTAAGTCCCGCGCTGCTGCTAGTGTTGGTGCTCGCAGCGATGGCGTTGTTAAGTCTGTTGTTGGCGGCCATGTTGTTGGCGGCCATGTTGTTGGCGGCCATATTGGAAGCGGCCATGTTGCTGCCGGCGGGGTTGCCGCTCCCCCCACAGCTGTGATTAGCTATGCGGGGTGCCGCCCCCTTGTCCATCGTCCGGCACTGCGGGCTGCCGTCTGATTGAAGGCACGTGACTCCCTTATCCGACGACGTCATCTTCATTAGGCTGTTGTCTGTTGTTCAAGGAGAGTCAAAAAATTTAAAGCGTTTAGATGAGGTACATTGGAGGGTTTTATAAAAAAATAATAGGGCCCTCGAGGGGACACTGTTATAAAACACTTGGTGCTCTATTGGTCAGCTTAGTCTGACCTTCTAGTCATGCTGTGCCCATTCAAAAGCCACTTAAACTAACGACCTAATTAAACTATAAAAAACTAATTATAACTTTATTAATGACTTCATTAAACTAAGATAATACCTTATCTCATGTTAAAAACATAACAAATAAAAAGAGAGTGTAATCTAGATTTCTGGTTCCTAAAAGTGCATGACTATAAATAGCTGTTAGACTTCTGCAACAGACCCGATCGTCTGCTAGCAATGACCGCATTTCTACTGCGCACCAGTTTCGCGCATGTAGTGAATTAACCTCACAAAATGTTCATTAAATAAGTTTTCTAAACCAAACCGCGACTGACAAGATGTGTCCTTCAACACATTTTTAAAAAAAATTCACATTTTTTTTGACTAAATCGTCGTTATTATCATTTGAAGACAACATTACCAAGTTAGGTGTGAAAGTTTTATTTATTTTTGTGCTTTATCACAATTTACTTTGGCCCCCACAATATATAAAATGTGCATCTGCAAAAGGTTCCGTTCTGTTGCGTCTAGTATGGTCAGTGTACTCAATCCTCAGTCTAAGTTGGGTCCAGAGTTTCTTCCAGGCATCTCTTCGGGGGGGCGAAGCCCCCCCCGAAAATTTTTTACCGCCCCCCCGAAGATTTCAAGTGCCCCCCCCCCCCCCCGGAGAAAAAAGTCTGGAAGAAACACTGGTTGGGTCTAGTATGGTCAGTCTCCTCAGTCTAAGTTGGGTCTAGTATGGTCAGAGTACTCAATCCTCAGTCTAAGTTGGGTCTAGTATGGTCAGTGTACTCAATCCTCAGTCTAAGTTGGGTCTAGTATGGTCAGTCTCCTCAGTCTAAGTTGGGTCTAGTATGGTCAGTGTACTCAGTCTAAGTTGGGTCTAGTATGGTCAGTGTACTCAGTCTAAGTTGGGTCTCGTATGATCAGTGTACTCAGTCTAAGTTGGGTCTCGTATGATCAGTGTACTCAGTCTAAGTTGGGTCTCGTATGATCAGTGTACTCAGTCTAAGTTGGGTCTAGTATGGTCAGTGTCCTCAATCCTCAGTCTAAGTTGGGTCTAGTATGGTCAGTGTCCTCAATCCTCAGTCTAAGTTGGGTCTAGTATGGTCAGTGTCCTCAGTCTAAGTTGGGTCTCGTATGATCAGTGTACTCAGTCTAAGTTGGGTCTAGTATGGTCAGTGTACTCAATCCTCAGTCTAAGTTGGGTCTAGTATGGTCAGTGTCCTCAGTCTAAGTTGGGTCTCGTATGATCAGTGTCCTCAGTCTAAGTTGGGTCTAGTATGGTCAGTGTCCTCAGTCTAAGTTGGGTCTCGTATGGTCAGTGTCCTCAGTCTAAGTTGGGTCTAGTATGGTCAGTGTCCTCAGTCTAAGTTGGGTCTAGTATGGTCAGTGTCCTCAGTCTAAGTTGGGTCTAGTATGGTCAGTGTCCTCAGTCTAAGTTGGTCTAGTATGGTCAGCGTACTCAGTCTATGTTGGGTCTAGTATGGTCAGTGTCCTCAGTCTAAGTTGGGTCTAGTATGGTCAGTGTACTCAATCCTCAGTCTAAGTTGGGTCTAGTATGGTCAGTGTCCTCAGTCTAAGTTGGGTCTAGTATGGTCAGTGTCCTCAGTCTAAGTTGGGTCTAGTATGGTCAGTGTCCTCAGTCTAAGTTGGGTCTAGTATGGTCAGTGTCCTCAGTCTAAGTTGGGTCTAGTATGGTCAGTGTACTCAGTCTAAGTTGGGTCTAGTATGGTCAGTGTCCTCAGTCTAAGTTGGGTCTAGTATGGTCAGTGTCCTCAGTCTAAGTTGGTCTAGTATGGTCAGTGTACTCAGTCTATGTTGGGTCTAGTATGGTCAGTGTCCTCAGTCTAAGTTGGGTCTAGTATGGTCAGTGTCCTCAATCCTCAGTCTAAGTTGGGTCTAGTATGGTCAGTGTCCTCAGTCTAAGTTGGGTCTAGTATGGTCAGTGTCCTCAGTCTAAGTTGGGTCTAGTATGGTCAGTGTCCTCAATCCTCAGTCTAAGTTGGGTCTAGTATGGTCAGTGTCCTCAGTCTAAGTTGGGTCTAGTATGGTCAGTGTCCTCAGTCTAAGTTGGGTCTAGTATGGTCAGTGACCTCAGTCTAAGTTGGGTCTAGTATGGTCAGTGTCCTCAGTCTAAGTTGGGTCTAGTATGGTCAGTGTCCTCAGTCTAAGTTGGGTCTAGTATGGTCAGTGTCCTCAGTCTAAGTTGGGTCTAGTATGGTCAGTGTCCTCAGTCTAAGTTGGGTCTAGTATGGTCAGTGACCTCAGTCTAAGTATGGACAGGGTCACCAATCAAGCCTGTGAGTCGAGGCTCTATGGAACACGTGACCAGACTGGCACTAACTATTGAAAAAGTCAAGGTCATCTGAGACCCCCAGATGACACGAGACTGACGTCATCAGACCCCAGACCCCCCCACCATAAAACTACTGACCATCAAACTACTGACCATCAAACTACTGACCATCAAACTACTGACCATCAAACACTGACCATCAAACATCTGACCATCAAACTACTGACCATCAAACTACTGACCATCAAACTACTGACCATCAAACTACTGACCATCAAACTACTGACCATCAAACTACTGACCATCAAACTACTGACCATCAAACTACTGACCATCAAACTACTGACCATCAAACTACTGACCATCAAACTACTGACCATCAAACTACTGACCATCAAACTACTGACCATCAAACTACTGACCATCAAACTACTGACCATCAAACTACTGACCATCAAACTACTGACCATCAAACACTGACCATCAAACTACTGACCATCAAACTACTGACCATCAAACTACTGACCATCAAACTACTGACCATCAAACTACTGACCATCAAACTACTGACCATCAAACTACTGACCATCAAACTACTGACCATCAAACTGCTGACCATCAAACTACTGACCATCAAACTACTGACCATCAAACTGCTGACCATCAAACTACTGACCATAAAACTACTGACCATCAAACTACTGACCATCAAACTACTGACCATCTCACAAAAAAGCATCACTTCTGACAATGCCTAACCCTGGGGGGGGGGGAGCAGCATCCTCTTTCCCTGTCCCCACTACAACGTTAAGTCAAGTGTGACGTGTCTACCATAAGCTTACACCCCTACCCCACTACAACGTTAAGTAAAGTGTGACGTGTCTACCATAAGCTTACACCCCTACCCCACTACAACGTTAAGTATAGTGTGACGTGTCTACCATAAGCTTACACCCCTAACCCATTACAACGTTAAGTCAAGTGTGACGTGTCTATCATAAGCTTACACCCCTACCCCACTACAACGTTAAGTATAGTGTGACGTGTCTACCATAAGCTTACACCCCTAACCCATTACAACGTTAAGTCAATTGTGACGTGTCTATCATAAGCTTACACCCCTACCCCACTACAACGTTAAGTAAAGTGTGACATGTCTACCATAAGCTTACACCCCTACCCCACTACAACGTTAAGTCAAGTGTGACATGTCTACCATAAGCTTACACCCCTACCCCACTACAACGTTAAGTCAAGTGTGACATGTCTACCATAAGCTTACACCCCTACCCCACTACAACGTTAAGTCAAGTGTGGCGTGTCTACCATTAGCTGACACCCCTATAGGGACCGTTCCATCACCTGACGCCCCATCCTTCACCCCCCCCCCCCCCCCGTCAAGTCGAATGGTCTGAGACACGTCGCTGTCGCAGGATCCAACTAATTAGTCCCGAGGGGTCGCCGTGACGTCATGAGACCCAGGTGCGGGCACCCACTCCAGTCCCTATTTGGGATTTTAATAAGGACCCCTGGGTGACAGAGACCCCTCCTATACTTTCCCGCAATGACACCTCCTCCCCCCCCCCACCACTCACGATCGGAGGAAATAGGCATACCTCTCGCGGACTATCACTAGGATCACTCACACAACTTTACATCTCACTCACACAACTTTACATCTCACTCACACAACTTTACATCTCACTCACACAACTTTACATCTCACTCACACAACTTTACATCTCACTCACACAACTTTACATCTCACTCACACAACTTTACATCTCACTCACTCAACTTTACATCTCACTCACACAACTTTACATCTCACTCACACAACTTTACATCTCACTCACACACTCACACAACTTTACATCTCACTCACACACTCACACAACTTTACATCTCACTCACACAACTTTACATCTCACTCACACAACTTTACATCTCACTCACACAACTTTACATCTCACTCACACAATTTACATCTCACTCACTCAACTTTACATCTCACTCACACACTCACACAACTTTACATCTCACTCACACAACTTTACATCTCACTCACACAACTTTACATCTCACTCACACAACTTTACATCTCACTCACACAACTTTACATCTCACTCACACAACTTTACATCTCACTCACACAACTTTACATCTCACTCACACACTCACACAACTTTACATCTCACTCACACACTCACACAACTTTACATCTCACTCACACAACTTTACATCTCACTCACACAACTTTATCCCCCCGCTACTGATGCCTTCCGCCGCCCTTGCTACTGACACCTATAACCTCCCAACCCCACTCCCCACACCCCCCTCCACTCCCCCACCCCACCCACTCCTGACGCCTTCAGATTTTGACTCAGGACCTTTCTCACCTGTTTCAATTATTGTAATTAGCGGTGTGTGGCTGAATGGCGCGCGCACAAAGGTGAGCCTGCACGTGCTGTCACCCCGTAAGCTGTTAGACTTTTCATTGATGAGGGACCGGCATGGTGGGAAGCCGGCATTGGTGGGAAGCCGGCATTGGTGGGAAGCCGGCAATGATGAGCCGGGTAATTAATTGAAATATTAAATTGAAAAAAATAAAGATTCACACATTTTCTCAATTCGATAATTTAATTGATCACGTAAAGCCCAAAAAAAAAAAAAATCAAAAGGTCATATAATTACGTCATTCGAGGCTCAGGAAGTATATTGTCAAATATATATATATATATATATATATATATATATATATATATATATATATATATATATATATATATATATATATATATATATATATATATATATATATACTAGCTGCGAATCACAATGCAAATGCTAACGCAAAAATACAAACAAACAAAAACACAAACGCAACACGCAAACACAAATGCAATCGCAAAAAACACGAAAGAAAACGCAAAACATAAACACAACTTAAATGCAAACATAAACACCTAGTGTTCACAGTCTAGTCGGGGGCGCCAAATCGCACCTGGCCGGAGCTCAGGCGGAACCGCCTGATTCAACTAAGTAACGACTATAATACCCCAACGTATCCATAAAATAAACAAAAGGCAGAATTTAAAATATCCGTATTTTACCTAACATGTTGCATTTTATCAATCCTTGCTAATTATAATATTCTAACAATAATGTCCCCTAGAACGTATGCAGAATTTACACTCACATTTTTTATTAGCGTGAGTTGAATTTTTTTTAAATTACCTCCCCAGGGAAAATTATAAAAGACTAATTAATTAGTTGGATTTTTTTTTACCTTACTGATATTAACATGTATGTAATTTTTCTAGCAATGTAAGCGAAAATATTATTTGATATTGAGTCATTTAAAATGTTTTAGCAATATGCGTTTATTTAATATTTTATTGACGTTATGCGAAAAGTAAAAACAGCCCAAACAATACACACATTTTTAGTTGTTATACAAACGAAGCCTACCCAACAATATACATTACATAATAAGATACTTCGATGCAAGTAAAAAGCACATGATGTGTGTTTACTTTTATGGTTCAAAAATCTATAACGATGACAGTAGGACTGACACACTACCAGCACTGTTATATTATATATATATTTATTTATTTACATATTATATATATATATATATATATATATATATATATATATATATATATATATATATATATATATATATATATATATATATATTATATATATCCGCACTCCTATACCGTATTACGGCGCTACTCATATATTGAAAAGGTCAGCTGACCAACTTAACATGCGCTGGTAATACTGGTATAAATCTTCGACCCCGCCCCCGCCTTAAGGGTCGGCCACACGGACAATGGTCCACAATTTGTATGCTAGCGACTTCGTCAGTTTAAAAATTGGTACTGTTTGGTACATTTTGGTAAAGTTTAGTAAACGCAAACCACAACCCATAAACCGAGCTACCGCAACAAACCCTACCCCGACCCTAAACTCCCGGCCGCAATTGTTACCGTGATGGTAATATGTTTTATACCCCCCCCTCCCCCGTGTAATCCTTTTAGTTCTATTGTTTAGCTGTTCATAACCCCAGCCTATTGTTCATAATCACTCACTCAGGCTGACGGCCTGTTAGCGCGGGCAGCTAGCCCGAGGGGGGGGGGGGTGTTAAAATGGACGGGACAGGGGCGGGACATACGGTCTGGCACTTGTATCTGCATGGCTTGATTAGAGGTGGGGGTGGGGGTGAGACGAGATTAATTTTTGGGGGAGGGGTTGGACGCGACAAAATAGACGGTCAGGGGCGTCTCATAAGACTGGGGCGTCTAAGGGCGCATAACATACTGGGGCGTCTGAGGACAGGGGCGCCTGATAGAGGCGATTGAAATTATTTTATGGAAGCTAAAATCTCCAGCCCCCCCCCCCCACCACCCCCCCCCCCCCCACACACAACCTCCCCCACCACGTTAGACAGGTATTATATCGCTGCGGTTTTGATATTCAAATGGATGTCTTTTGGACAATTTAGTGGGAACATTTTTAATTTAGAAAATGTACCAAACAAACCAAAGTCACCCACCCCGTCCCCACCACCCCAGCCCACAAACAATGCTCCCCACAGAGGCAATCAGGAGAGTGAGCTGACGGTGGATTAGAGTCGTGGGAGGGGAAGAATATCTGGGGGTGGGGTATCAAGGGGTGGGGGATATATGACGTTCATTTTTCTTCACTTGGACACCTCGGCTTTTTGCCAGTAATTGTCTACAGCCAATCAGGGCATCACCTGGCTGTTGACAATAGGACAATCTCACCGTGTGTGGTGGGGGGGGGGCGAAGTCTGAGAAATGTCTAGTCCCAGGAGAGAAGGATCACACAGTACCGGGAATCTAAAAACAACCACATCAAACCACACCCCACATCACCCCACATCAAACCACACACCACATCACCCCACATCAAACCACACACCACATCAAACCACACCCCACATCACCCCACATCAAACCACACCCCACATCAAACCACACCACACCCCACATCAAACCACACACCACATCACCCCACATCAAACCACACACCGCATCACCCCACATCAAACCACACCCCACATCAAACCACACCCCACATCAAACCACACCACACCTCACATCACCCCACATCAAACCACACCCCACATCAAACCACACCACATCACCCCACATCAAACCACACACCACATCACCCCACATCAAACCACACACCACATCACCCCACATCAAACCACACCACATCACCCCACATCAAACCACACACCACATCACCCCACATCAAACCACACACCACATCACCCCACATCAAACCACACACCACATCACCCCACATCAAACCACACACCACATCACCCCACATCACCCCACATCAAACCACACCCCACATCAAACCACACCCCACATCAAACCACACCACATCACCCCACATCAAACCACACACCACATCACCCCACATCAAACCACACTCTACCAGACCCAACTAAAAAACTGACGTCATGTTCAAGTGACTACACCCCCCACCCCCCCACCCCCCCCCCCCCTTACCCTCTGACCGACTATCATGTATGTACGGTCACGCTATTTATTTTAATAGTCTGTGGACAACGACACAAACTGATTGAGTCAATGTAATTGGTGTAATCGTTTAGTGTGTAATCAATCGGTGTGTAATCGTTTAGTGTGTGAACTTTTTAAATGTGTCGTGGCCAGGTGTAACAAACAATAAAGCAAACAAGCAAACAAACAAACAAGCTAACAAGCAAACAAACAAACAAGCAAACAAACAAACAAACAAACAAACGAACAAACAAACAAACAAACAAACAAGCAAACAAACAAACAAGCAAACAAGCAAACAAACAAACAAACAAACAAACAAACAAGCAAACAGACAAACAAACAAACGCAACCTACCTGAGCGGCCCTGACCTTCAGCCCCGCTAAACTTGTCCTGGTCAGATGCGCAGTGGGCTGAAACAAAACACAGGGGTCATTGTAAGGGGTCATTGTGAGGGGTCATTGTGAGGGGTCATTGTGAGGGTCATGTGTGGGAGGGGGGGTCATGTGGGGGAGCGGGGTCATGTGGGGGAGAGGGGTCATGTGTGGGAGGGGGGTCATGTGGGGAGGGGAATTTTTAAGGATTTGGTCATTTTTTTTTTTAAATTAATTAGCCAGACTGTTCATCAGAGACAGATGTAGATTTAAATCTATTCAATGAGTATGTATGTGTGGGGTGTGTAGGAGAGGTGTGAGTGGGGCTGGGGAGGTGTGCGAGTTAGATGTGTGTGTGTGGGGGGGGGGAGGAGTTGCTAATGCTATCTGGAAAGTCTCGAAGGTAGACGGCTGCTCTTAGGACTGACCACATTATCCGTTCATCTGCCGAACTCACAGAAACATGTGCACTCTACTTGACCTGCCCTGACAGCCGACTGGGTATAAAACAAATGTCTCCGCCGTCCATTGGTTGGGTACCAGTGACATGTTGTCAGTTGTTTGTACTAAAATGTTTGTACTAAAATGTTTGTACTATAATGTTTGTACTAAAATGTTTGTACTAAAATGTTTGTACTAAAATGTTTGTATTAAAATGTTTGTACTAAAATGTTTGTACTAAAATGTTTGTACTATAATGTTTGTACTAAAATGTTTGTACTAAAATATGTGTACTAAAATGTTTGTACTAAAATGTTTGTACTAAAATGTTTGTATTAAAATGTTTGTACTAAAATGTTTGTACTAAAATGTTTGTACTATAATGTTTGTACTAAAATGTTTGTACTAAAATATGTGTACTAAAATGTTTGTACTAAAATGTTTGTACTATAATGTTTGTACTAAAATGTTTGTACTATAATGTTTGTACGAAAATGTTTGTACTGGAATATTTGTACTAAAATGTTTGTACTAAAATGTTTGTACTAAAATGTTTGTACTAAAATGTTTGTACTAAAATGTTTGTACTAAAATGTCTTAAATCTTTGTACTGAAAGAGGCGGCATAGTCCTTATTTGCTAGTATCAATTGCGTGTATGTTTGTTAGCCTATGTTAGTGTGAGCAGAGATGGGGGGGGGGGTTTCTTGCACGACAAAAACATGACGTCACAACAGACTTCTCGTAACTTGCTAGCCACTATCCCTCCTTCTGCACACCCACTCCTTTAAATGACTCCCCCCCCCCTCCACCCCACCCACTCCTTTAAATGACCCCCGCACCCCCCCCCCACCCCCACCCCATCCACCCACAAGTTTCTCAAGGTTTAGCACCTCTAGATTGTCACTGAATTCAAGAACCAGAACTGGCGCTCGTCATCTCCAACTATGGGCCACCAAAGTCAGAGTCGTCACCCTTTGTACGTCACCTGGACCTATGGGCCACCAAAGTCAGAGTGGCCACCCTTTGTACGTCACCTGGACGTATGGGCCACCAAAGTCAGAGTGGCCACCCTTTGTACGTCACCTGGACCTATGGGCCACCAAAGTCAGAGTGGCCACCCTTTGTACGTCACCTGGACCTATGGGCCAACAAAGTCAGAGTGGCCACCCTTTGTACGTCACCTGGACGTATGGGCCACCAAAGTCAGAGTGGCCACCCTTTGTACGTCACCTGGACGTATGGGCCACCAAAGTCAGAGTGGCCACCCTTTGTACGTCACCTGGACCTATGGGCCACCAGAGTCAGAGTGGCCACCCTTTGTACGTCACCTGAACCTATGGGCCACCAAAGTCAGAGTGGCCACCCTTTGTACGTCACCTGGACCTATGGGCCACCAAAGTCAGAGTGGCCACCCTTTGTACGTCACCTACTCGCTGAAAACCGTTAGCCCCTCAACTCTAACCCCTGACCTAACATGACCCCAGCTTCTAATCCCTACTCTAACATGCTCCCCCCCCCCCCCCCCCCCAAACCCCTGACCTAACACGCCAGTAGAAGGGGCGGGGGGGGGGGGCAGGTGAGAAGTTAAAGATGGCGGCTTGCATCAAGAATGGAAGGCACCTGAATCACGTGACGGGGACACATTGAACACACACTCGAGTAGCAGGAGCAGACGATCGCCAGTGTCAAAACATTCTTACGATTGGCGGTTGGGTGTGACTTCCCGCCGAACGGTTGGCGGTCACCACGGGCCCCCCACCCCACGGGCCCACCACCCCACGGGGGCAGGGAGGGAGGAGGGTGATGCCCTATGACCCAAGAATTTTTCTAATGTTTTGTTTCGTTTAATCTCCCGTCTTTTAAAAATAGTGTAGCTCGACCAAATGTTTGAGAGATATAGGCTACTGAACCTGCTCATCTGTGAGCTAAGAGATATACTGACCCGCCCTGCTCATCTGTGAGCTAAGAGACGCTAATACAAGACCCGGAATTGTTAAATTAATGACCCGTCAGTTAATGACTAGTATACGGATATGTTTCGTGTAGATAAAGAAGGCGGTATTTAAATACAATGTGAGGCGTGTATGGTGAACAACTAGAGAATAAAATGATATACAAACATTTATAATGCGCTACGCAGGCTTTTATTTACTTGACAATTAACGACAATGTCTGTTTATGGCTTGTAGCAAATCTTGTATCTCAATTTTTACCCACTTCTAATTCACCGATTTTGTTTAAACTTTCCAGGTATGTGCTTTTTCGATGATAATACAAGGGGTTAATTTATTTTTTATCTAACAAGATACACAATGAATCATTAATCAATTAAAAATTAATTTAAAATGTATACATTTA
The DNA here is from genome assembly GCF_028476545.2 of Physella acuta. Classification (NCBI taxonomy): domain Eukaryota; kingdom Metazoa; phylum Mollusca; class Gastropoda; family Physidae; genus Physella; species Physella acuta. The sequence continues at coordinate 101,991 of NW_026733019.1, read as the reverse complement.
GTTTAAAAAGGGAGGTAATAGAGCTAATCTCAAGCCACTAAACAGCCTGTGTGGTGAAGTGTGGGCCACAGACGACTGGTTTTCACTGGTGTCTACAAATGGCAGATCACAAGAGATGGCTCCAATATGTGAGAGATCTCTTGAGCGGCCGAAACTTTTATTAATCAAGTTTAGTTCGGGGCAGTTAAAAGCTTATGATTATATTTTAACCCTAGCCTTAACCCTTGTGAAAACTTGAAGAGATCCGAGTTAAAAATAGCTTGGTGGCGATTGGATGACGTCACAGTGTGGACGTCACAAACAAACGTATTTACACCTGGGCTGTTTGCTCTCTTAAAACACTTCACTGCTCGTTGGTAGTAGCTGACCTGCCACAGGTTGCTGCAGGTTGCTGCAGGTTGCTGCAGGTTGTTGACAAACTTCCGGCCACAAACACTTCTGGCGCGCCGATGGTCTTGTCGTGTGCTCGCGGGAGTCACGTGTTTGTTTTTGGCGGCACTCGTGGTCTGGGGGTTTGCTCTCGGCGGCCCCTGCGGCCAGCCCTACCCCCGGGCGTGTTTGCTCTGGCGGCTAAATCGAGCTAACACCGTACGGACAAACAGCGCGAGGCGGATTAACATTGGCCACAAATTTGGGGGCGGGTGTCGGGGAAACATTGCAGAAGTCAAATGTTTTCCGTTCTTCTCCTCCATTAGTGGCTCAGCTAGGGTTAATGACTGGTTTGTTAGATGTAAGGGTTAATGACTGGCTAGCTAGATGCGTGGGTTGATGACTGGTTAGTTAGATGTAAGGGTTAATGACTGGTTAGTTAGATGTATGGGTTAATGACTGGCTAGCTAGAAGTATGATATTGAATCGGATTGTGTTGTACCATCTTGTGTCAAGTTGTATGTGTCGTGTCATGTCGTGACGTATTTTGTTGTTTCCCCGCCCGTCTCCTGAAGACAATCGTACCCAGCTGCCACGATATTTGAAAGCATTTTTTTGTCTTGGGGTGCCAGTCGTTTTGTGGGAAACTATTTTGTAGGGAACCGTTTTGTCTGGAGTCAATTTCAGTAGAACCTTTAGTCCGATATTGTTTGCTGGGAGCCTTTTTATCATTTTCTAATTTTGTCACTAATTGTTTCGACAGTACACCCCCCCCGCCCCCCCCCCCCCTTTCCATAACTTAGCCGCCTCCCCCAATTCCATAATTTTTACCCCCCCCCCCCCAATAATTTAAGCCCCCACCCCCCATAATTTAAGCCCAGCCCCCCCCCCCCAAATTTCATAATTTAAGCCCCCACCCCCCATAATTTAAGCCCCCCCCCCTTGCCTAACGAAGCGCTGACCGTTGCTGGACTTCAAAGATATTTTAATGAGCCGCCAGCTGACGTGTCCCCACAAGATGACCAGAGAATATTCTAGAAGAAAGATGTCAGCCCCAGGGATGTTGGGATGACAGCCCGCCGTAAGTCCCCCATTCATGGCAAAATGTTTTCTTCCACTGCACGGGGTATGATGAGGGGGTGGGGCTGGGAGGGTGACGAATTGATTACTGCCGGGGTGAGGGTGCCGGGGTGTGGGTGCCGGGGTGAGGGTGCCTGGGTGTGGGTGCCGGGGTGTGGGTGCCGGGGTGTGGGTGCTGGAGTGAGGGTGCCGGGGTGAGGGTGCCTGGGTGTGGGTGCCGGGGTGTGGGTGCCGGGGTGAGGGTGCCGGGGTGTGGGTGCCGGGGTGAGGGTGCCTGGGTGAGGGTGCCGGGGTGTGGGTGCCGGGGTGGGGGTGTGGGTGCCGGGGTGAGGGTGAGGGTGCCGGGGTGTGGGTGCCGGGGTGAGGGTGCCGGGGTGTGGGTGCCGGGGTGAGGGTGCCGGGGTGTGGGTGCCGGGGTGAGGGTGCCGGGGTGAGGGTGCCGGGGTGAGGGTGCCGGGGTGAGGGTGCCGGGGTGTGGGTGCCGGGGTGTGGGTGCCGGGGTGTGGGTGCCGGGGTGTGGGTGAGGGTGCCGGGGTGTGGGTGCCGGGGTGTGGGTGCCGGGGTGAGGGTGCCGGGGTGAGGGTGCCGGAGTGTGGGTGTGGGTGCCGGGGTGTGGGTGCCGGGGTGAGGGTGCCGGGGTGAGGGTGCCGGAGTGAGGGTGCCGGGGTGTGGGTGCCGGGGTGTGGGTGCCGGGCTGAGGGTGCCGGGGTGAGGGTGCCGGGGTGTGGGTGCCAGAGATTGTATCGGATGTGCTACAAGTTTAAAATTGTTGGCCTTCAACAAAAATATCTTTGAGCTGCCCCAGTTTAAATAGGTACCCAGCATAGAACGGAGATCAGAGCTCATACTCTATGTATAACGGACGGTTGCTGGACGCATGATGGACGGTTGCTGGACGCATGATGGACGGTTGCTGGACGCATGATGGACGGTTGCTGGACGCATGATGGACACATTTGTTGACCAACACGGACACAGCTTGACCTAAACCTTGACCAACTTGGAGGGTCTAATTTACATTTACCAATGTAAATAAGGATAGGGGGTTATCCCCCCCCCCTACCATCGTAGTCCGTTCATTTGTTTTAATTAGTGAATTGTAATGAGCGTCTATTAATTTTGAGTGATGACGATACCGTACTATGCCAGAGCTGGGTTTGTGTGGGGTGGGGGGAGTGGGGGTGGAGATACCTGACTGGGGGTGGGGTTTGACGCCGACCCACTCATTTATTCAGCAGTTTTTAGGCAACCCAAAGTTTTCCCAACTCAATCACACGATCTCATTTTGTCCTGAGCCATTTTTTCAAGCACAATTAGCGCAGCAAGATCAATTCTCTCAGTGTTATCGTTCCTCCCCGCCCCACCCCACGAAAACCCTCCACAATACCCTCCCCCAACGCCCTCCCCTCCCACTACAACCTCATTGGGTCTACTTTGATTGGATGTTTACATTTAAAAAAAAACGAATCAAAACTAATTACATGTGGCTAATTAATTAATATGCTAATCAACGATGTAAAAAGCAAGGACACAGAATAAAAAGATAATTCCCTGTGCGGCAAGACAACAGAGGAAGTAGAGTTTACTTGTATCTTTTACCGAGGCGTAAGTTGGATGTGATGGTTAGCAGTGTTTCTTCCAGACTTTTTTCTCCGGGGGGGGGGGGGGGGGGTTTGGCACTTGAAATTTTCGGGGGGGGGGGGGGAACTGTGAAAAGTATATATTTTCTATATAAATTTCATTTCGTTCGGGGGGCGGTAGACTTTCTTCCGAAGAGATGCCTGGAAGAAGCTCTGATGGTTAGTAGCATGTCTTTACACCCCCCCCCAACTCGAGCCAGGTACAAGTTAATGCTGAGTGGACTCAGGAGCTAAATCACAGGGTAGGGTCACGTGGTGACCAATGGTGACATGATGCCACTGAAGATCACATGACCGTCAGTCCAGTCACGTGACTGACATGTACTCACCTTCTGCTAGCCACGTCTCCTGCATCTGGCTCAAATCTTTGAAGAGTTCTGGGGAGGAAAAACACATTTCTCATTCAAGATGGCGGGTGCAATTGTCTAGATGTGAACGTAAAGGATTTTAAAATGTGCATACGGAATCTTCTAAGCCAGGTAAAAAGTCAGCATTGTCCACCTCCGTGACGTCACTGGTTAGGATTAAGATGGTGCTGCCGTTTGCTATAACCACTTCCTGAATGGGACAAATTCCCAGATGGTCCAGGTGCACAAACGTTGGTTAGGGCCAAGGTTACATGTTTGGGCCAAGGTTACATGTTTGGGCAAAGGTTACAGCCTATAACTGTGCCCCCCACCCCCCCCCCCAGGCTCCGCGCCCCGCCCCCATGTATCCGAGCCCTAAAGAAAAAAAAATCTCTCTGAAAGACAACATCCTTATGAGTTCCCCCCTCCCTGAAAGACAACATCCTTATGAGTTCCCCCCTCCCTGAAAGACAACATCCTTATGAGTTCCCCCCTCCCTGAAAGACAACATCCTTATGAGTTCCCCCCTCCCTGAAAGACAACATCCTTATGAGTTCCCCCCTCCAACAAATGAGAAATGCCTTTCCCAGCATGCCTCATACAAAATGGATGACGCGAAAATTGCCGTTGATCCACGCGACGAACGATGTTGGGGAGGGGTGGGGATGGGGGAGCTAGCACGTGCAGACAAGTCACTTTTCAGCAGACGACAGTTACCGCGGTTCATCATTAGTCTGTTTTTCTTCTATTAATAGAATTAGCGGGGGGGGGGGGCGTGGAGTGCACGGAATATGTGACACGGGGGAGCTGACGGGGGGGGGGGGGGGGAGGGGGTGGGGGGTGTACACGGGATGGACACAATTATTTAAACTCTTCGCCTAAACTCTGCCAAATCTAGTTCTAAACCTCAAACTATAATCCAAAATCTAGTCCTGATGCTAGACACAATACATGGACCGTTCATTAATTTACCACACACTGGCTCTCAAACTTTGACTTAATTTAGAAATCAAGTAAAGATTGTTTACGAATTACTCTATTTTTTTACAAGCTTTTATTTAACTCACTTCTTCTGTCGTCAGTATGTTGTCACTCTGTCTGTCTGTCTAGATCGAAACGCCCGTGTGAAATTGCAGGCACTTCAAACTGACAGATACGGTTCGTAGTTGGTACGTGGGTCAAGACATGAAGACAACGCAACATGACATTCAATTTGACTTAATTTGTTGCCTAATTAATTTTGTATGAATTAATTAAATTTTTGACCAATTTAGTAGGCATTTCTACTCCACACGCGTCATCACGTTCAATAGGCGCGCAATGTTTTTAGTCATGTAACTCTATTGTAAATAAAAACATGTAAAGTAGGCTACTAAAAAAAAAAAAAAAAAAAACTTTTATTACAAACTTTTATGTAATAATGCACTAAAAAGGAGAAAATAAATTATACACTACTATTTAAATAACTGTAAAGAAAAGCGTGGGTTTTTTCCTAAATATTAGTAAAGGTATCCAATATATATATATTTATTTAAATAGTAGTGTATAATTTATTTTCTCCTTTTTAGTGCATTATTACGTAAAAGCTTGTTATTAAAACGTTTTTTATGAAATTTTTATAAATTCTAAGAAATGGTTTTTTTAAATAGACTTCACTTTGGCTATACCTTTTTGACTTTCTCGTACTCGTACACGAAGTAGAAAATATCATAATCGTGGAATAAATCAACGTTTTACAACTCCATGAATCGAGAAATCTTAGTTTTACAATTATGTATGTATGTTTGTATGTCTGTGTTTGTGTGTCTGTGAACACGATAACTTGGGTACCGTTTCAGTTTTGTTGACGAAATTTCTTATATAAAATATGAAATTTGTAGTTGCGTATCAAATTTTGAGCGCTTTCCTGTAACCAGAAGTGGTATTTTCTCTATTTTCGGTTTCTAAAAAGCGAATAACTTGAGTACCGTTTAAGTTAGGTGGACGAAATTTAATATAAAGCAAATGTCAAACAAAATGTTTACAATAGTGCGGAATATTATTAGTACTTTTAAATTCACATGCATTTTTTTAGAAATCAGAAATCGCGTAAAGTACTACTTCCGGTCAACGGAAATTACTCAAAATTGGCAAGAAGGCAGAAATTTAGATCTTTTAATAACATGTGAAATTTCATTTATCTATCTGATACAGTACTCGAGTTATAGGCTTTTGAAAAATTGAAAGTCGAATAAGTTCCACTTCCGGTTACCGGAAATCGCTGAAAAGTTTATACAGAACAACAAATTCGATTTAACACTTGTATTTGCAATTTCATCAACATAGCTGTAACAGTACTCAAGTTATCGTGTTCACAGACACAGACACACACACAGACATACGGACAAGATTGCAAAACTATGTTTTTCCGACTCAGGGAGGTGTAAAACGTCCAGATTTGCAAAAATCTCGATTTTTTTTTTCGCACGATAACAATACTTTCTCTATACTTCGTAAACGAGAAAGTAAAAAAGCTATAATAATTTCCTTTTTTTTTTTTTGTTTTATCAATGAGAATGTAAATAACGAGGTCATGTGGTTTTTAAAAAAAAAAATTATTTGAAAACTTTATCGGCAAAGTTTTGAGCACATATTACTACAAAGCGTCACTTTGAGAAGATGAAACGCGGCGGCATTAGCACCAACAGCATGACGAATCAGTCATTGGTATAACACCTGTCTCAGGTAAATCATATTTGATTAAAAAAATAAGAAGCGAATGAACGAACCTAGGAAAAACATTTCAACAGCCGAGCTCAATAGCAACATGATGGCTCAACACCAGTTTTATGGTTCAACATCAGTGTAAAGGTTTAACATCAGTTTGGTGGTTTAACACCAGTTTGATGGTTCAACATCAGTTTGGTGGTTTAAAATCAGTTTGGTGGTCTGCTAATCCTGCCGATGCCACAGACTGTCCAGTCCAAGATATGACAGGTTTATTTGATTGGCACCAGAATTCCATGGCCCACTTGATTGACGGATTCAAAATAAAAACAATTTTTTTTCTGCGGCCTACATTTCAACGTTTACCTGCCTAGGGTGGGGCCTACTAACTGAGCCGCGGTTAAACTATATAATGCGTCCCAGTTTATAAAGTAATGGGCTCCACTTCGAAATATAAATGGCCCCAGTTACAAAATTATGGGCCCCAGTTAAAAAAAATAAAATTGATAGAACCTTATGGTCAGTGGTGTACCAACCCTCTGGTCAGTGGTGTACCAACCCTCTAGTCAGTGGTGTACCAACCCTCTGGTCAGTGTGTACCAACCCTCTGGTCAGTGTGTACCAACCCTCTGGTCAGTGGTGTACCAACCCTCTGGTCAGTGGTGTACCAACCCTCTGGTCAGTGGTGTACCAACCCTCTGGTCAGTGGTGTACCAACCCTCTGGTCAGTGGTGTACCAACCCTCTGGTCAGTGGTGTACCAACCCTCTGGTCAGTGGTGTACCAACCCTCTGGTCAGTGGTGTACCAACCCTCTAGTCAGTGGTGTACCAACCCTCTGGTCATTGGTGTACCAACCCTCTAGTCAGTGGTGTACCAACCCTCTGGTCAGTGGTGTACCAACCCTCTAGTCAGTGGTGTACCAACCCTCTAGTCAGTGGTGTACCAACCCTCTAGTCAGTGGTGTACCAACCCTCTAGTCAGTGGTGTACCAACCCTCTGGTCAGTGGTGTACCAACCCTCTAGTCAGTGTTGTACCAACCCTCTAGTCAGTGGTGTACCAACCCTCTGGTCAGTGGTGTACCAACCCTCTGGTCAGTGGTGTACCAACCCTCTAGTCAGTGGTGTACCAACCCTCTAGTCAGTGGTGTACCAACCCTCTAGTCAGTGGTGTACCAACCCTCTAGTCAGTGGTGTACCAATCCTATGGTCAGTCGTGTACCAACCCTCTGGTCAGTGGTGTACCAACCCTCTAGTCAGTGGTGTACCAACCCTCTGGTCAGTGGTGTACCAACCCTCTAGTCAGTGGTGTACCAACCCTGTGGTCAGTGGTGTACCAACCCTCTAGTCAGTGGTGTACCAACCCTCTAGTCAGTGGTGTACCAACCCTCTGGTCAGTGGTGTACCAACCCTCTAGTCAGTGGTGTACCAACCCTGTGGTCAGTGGTGTACCAACCCTCTAGTCATTGGTGTACCAATCCTCTGGTCAGTGGTGTACCAACCCTCTAGTCAGTGGTGTACCAACCCTCTAGTCAGTGGTGTACCAACCCTCTAGTCATTGGTGTACCAATCCTCTGGTCAGTGGTGTACCAACCCTCTAGTCAGTGGTGTACCAACCCTCTGGCCAGTGGTGTACCAACCCTCTAGCCAGTGGTGTACCAACCCTCTAGTCAGTGGTGTACCAACCCTCTGGTCAGTGGTGTACCAACCCTCTGGTCAGTGGTGTACCAACCCTGTGGTCAGTGGTGTACCAACCCTGTGGTCAGTGGTGTACCAACCCTGTGGTCAGTGTGTACTCACCCTCTGGTCAGTGGTGTACCAACCCTCTGGTCAGTGGTGTACCAACCCTCTAGTCAGTGGTGTACCCACCCTCTTGTCAGTAGTGTACCAACCCTCTGGTCAGTGGTGTACCAACCCTCTAGTCAGTGGTGTACCCACCCTCTAGTCAGTAGTGTACCAACCCTCTGGTCAATGTGTACTCACCCTCTGGTCAGTGTGTACTCACCCTCTGATTCCTGTAGAGAAAGTCGTGAGTCTGTGTGCGGGTCGGTCACTGCTCTCATCTCCACATACCTGGCTGACACGTCACGTGACGACCTGGGGAAGTCAGGAACACGTCATCAACACGTCATGAGGGGCAGATTTAGCCGGTCTAACCAGATTTAGCCGGTCTAACCAGGTTTAGCCGGTCTAACCAGATTTAGCCGGTCTAACCAGATTTAGCCGGTCTAACCAGGTTTAGCCGGTCTAACCAGGTTTAGCCGGTCTAACCAGATTTAGCCGGTCTAACCAGATTTAGCCGGTCTAACCAGATTTAGCCGGTCTAACCAGGTTTAGCCGGTCTAACCAGGTTTAGCCGGTCTAACCAGGTTTAGCCGGTCTAACCAGATTTAGCCGGTCTAACCAGGTTTAGCCGGTCTAACCAGATTTAGCCGGTCTAACCAGGTTTAGCCGGTATAACCAGATTTAGCCGATCTAACCAGATTTAGCCGGTCTAACCAGGTTTAGCCGGTCTAACCAGATTTAGCCGGTCTAACCAGATTTAGCCGGTCTAACCAGATTTAGCCGGTCTAACCATGTTTAGCCAGTCTTAAGTTGGAGCAGTGTTAGCCAGAAATATTTAGGCTGCTTATCTAGACAAGTCCACGAGTGACGTTACAAACTGTACTAAATCTACTTCACCTGCTGCATGCTGCTACACTAAGAACGTGCAGTCCTCTAACGGCTGATGGTTAAAGCACAACTTTGATGTTGGATGATTGATAGACCTACAATCTTTGGACAACCAACTATCTTAGCCAGGACAGAGCCTAGCCGGAACGGATGTTTAAAAACAACTGAAAACTGAAATTTTAACTTTTTAATTGGTGACTTTTGCCCACGTGACCAGTAAGGATGACTGAGACGAGGGTTGGTACCAAACGACATGCGTGACGTCACTGGACCTTTGTCCTCGCGGGTTGTGTCCCCTAGGCAAGGGAGACGACCCGGAACAAATGAATTCAAAATTCCGGGGCTGATCTGGTTGTATTGATCTAGTCGCTCCGGCTTTAATTCGATTCAAAGGGTGCATTGGGGTAGGGGGGAGGTGGGTTGCTATCGCAGGAGGTGCATTGTTAGCCAAACTAGGGGACGGGGAAAGGTTGGGAGGGGGGGGGGGGGACTGAGGTTCTGAAGGCATACAGCATTGATTATATCTTACGGGGGGGGGGGGGGGGAAGATCAACTGAGGGGGGGGGGGCAGATCAACTAAGGGGGGGGGGGGCAGATCAACTAAGGGGGGGGGCGGAAGATCATCACATTCTAAGATATATAAAATTCTTAGAATTTCCTAAACATTGCCAACTTTTTCAGCTCCATCAGTATATCATCGGTCACGTGATTTGTATTCATAGGTCAAACCGCGCAACAAAGCTAGGCTATCAAATGACCTTCGTCTATATGAGGTCACTTACCCGGTTATCAAATGACCTTCGTCTATTTGAGGTCACTTACTAGTTCATATGTTAATATGTTGTGCTTCAATTTTTTAATCAATCTAATTTATATCTTGGTTAAACATTCTAATGAGAATATGAAACTCAATATAAACAAATTATTCCGATAATTATTCTTGAAACAATACACCAAAATGTCGCAGCTAGAGGTGGAATTGAAGCTAATTTAATGATGGTGATATTTTTATATGGTGCTATTTTTATATGGTGCTATCTTTATAAGTTGATATTTTTATATGGTGCTATACTTATATGGTGCTATGTTTATATGGTGCTTATGTTTATATGGTGCTATTTTTATATGGTGCTATTTTTATATGGTGCTATTTTTATATGGTGCTATTTTATATGGTGCTATAATTATATGGTGCTATTTTTATATGGTGCTATTTTTATATGGTACTATTTTTATATGGTGATATTTTTATATGGTGCTATTTTTATAATGATATCTTTATACAGTGATATTTTTATACGGTGATATTTTTATATGATTTTTTTTTATATGGAAATATTTTTATATGGTGTTATTTTTATATGGAAATATTTTTATTGTGTTGGTATTTTTATAATGGTGATGTTTTTTAATTATGTTGGAATTTTTATAATGTTGGTATCTTTATAATGTTTATACCTTTCAGAATAAAAGTTAGAATACTAATTAACCACGGTATAATGAAGACTATAAGAGCAACCTATGTTTTACTTTTTCAAAAAGTTGACTTTTACAAGTTGCCTCCTCAGTTATTAGCGATAGTTTATTTTTAACCCTATCTGATCAAATATCAGTTATTAGAGATGGTTTATTTTTAACCTACCTGAATATTGTTAAGAATACATTTTAAAGAGTTTTTTCGTTTATCTACATGTAATTATAGTTTTTTTGTGTAATCAAAGGCTTGGGGAAATTAAAAGTTGAAATTCCAGAGGCAGTTATATCCCTTAATGTAGGTATAATTTTTAAGCGTACTTGTTAGGTTTTTTTTTACTTTCTCGTATATACAAAAAAAAATCGAGATTTTTGCAAATCTCGACGTTTTACACCTCACTGATACGGAAAAACATAACTTTGCAATCTTGTCCGTATGTGTGTGTGTGTGTGTGTGTGTAAGTGTGTAAACACAATAACTTGAGTACCGTTACAGCTAGGTTGATGAAATTCCATATATAAGTATTTTATCAAAATCGTAGATCCGTATCAACTTTTGAGCGATTTCCGTAAACCGGAAGTGGTGCTTTTTCTACTTTGAATTTTTCAAAAGCCTATAACTTGAGTACTATTTCAGATAGATAAATGAAATTTCACATGTAAGTAAAAGATCTAATTCTCTACATCCTGACAAATTTTGAGTAATTTCCGTTGATCGGAAGTAATAATTTACGCTATTTCCGATTTCTCAAAAAACGCATGTAAATTTATAAAGTACTAATAATATTGCGCACTATTACGAACATCTTTATTTGGCGTTAGCTTGGTGCGCAATTCTTTTTTTTCTATGATATTCTATTATATTTTTAAAAGTTTAAGTATTTAAAATGGATTAAAAATCATAACTATATCCCGAGTTCCCATCCCCTGTTGTTTTATATCAGAATATTCGAGAAAGTTTAGGGGAGATCACTCCCGGTTTATTATTAATTTCACACCTATTTGAAAACTGATTAGTATATATTTTAAAGGTATTTTTCTTTTATCAAAATTTTTTCTTTGTTTATTTTTGTGTGTAGTCAAAGAACGGGAGAAAATAAAAGTTTAAATTCCTGGAGCTGTTACGCTAAAAGCTAAAATTGAAGGGTAAATCGTTTCAATTTTTAACGCCTGTATGCCACTCAAATCTCAACGGCAAGACATTTCTGAGAATCTGGTATTAACCCAGGTGCACCAGAGCTATTTCCTCACCAAATACCAACTTTTTTCTCGCATCTTCTAAATCAATCACTTTTAAAATGTAGAGTAGGCCGCGGTCACTCTAGGTCAGTTTTCGGTCACTTCAAACTCGATTTTTGAAATGACTCAAATTTTCCCGGTAAAAAGAGAGTGAACAGCAAACTTTATCAAGAACTTACCTGCAAGTGTGTGAGTAACAAAGAACCCAAACATCACCCGGTTTGCTTTTATTGATAGAAGATTACAGAAAGTAAGGAACGCTGGACAGTGTATAGGCCCCTACAACCTTCTGTGAAAATGTCATTTATTTTTGTCTTTTGCTTATATCGTTTCATGGTGAGGAAATAGACGCCTGTTTTATAAAATATAATTTTAAAGGACTATAGTTAATGTTAAGGGTATTCAGAATTAGTGTTGTTGATTCGGGATATGGAGTAAATATTAAGGTTAGGGGTAGAATTAGTGTAAGAAAATAGTATAATAAATAATTTAAATGAAAGCGAATGTTAGAATTTTAACAGATTCGTGAGATAAGACTATGTGTTGCCTCCTCTGACATTCTCTGTAGACAACATAAGCATCGTGCTGTTGCTTATGTTGTCTATCCTCGACAGCAGTAAGCAACCATTGAGCAAACCGTTCATTTTTCAATCAGTTCATCTATCAAAATCTGGTTTATCTAGCTATAAATAGCTGACCTTCTCCGGTAACGAGATCACAAGGTTGTTGATCTATTAATAGACCAGAGCTAACAGACACGAATAACGTGGTGAAACTTTTTTTTTGCTGACTTGCGGAAAGGCTCATTGGTCTTAATTAAGGTGATCTTAATTAAGGTGATCTTAATTAAGGTGATATTATTTAAATTGATCTTAATTAACGTGATCTTAATTTAGGTGATCTAAATTAAAGCGATCTTATTAACATGTTGATTTCAATTTTCTCTCACAACTAGCTGGCTATTTGATGAATTATGTTCCCATGTGCCATTGCTCCCGTGTGTCAATGTTCCCATGTGCCAATGTTACCGTGTGCTAATGTTCCCATGTGCCAATGTTACCGTGTGCGAATGTTCCCGTGTGCTAATGTTCCCGTGTGCCAATGTTACCGTGTGCCAATGTTACCGTGTGCCAATGTTCTCGTGTGCCAATGTTCCCGTGTGCCAATGTTCCCGTATGCCAGAAGTAACCCTTGACCTTGGCTGTCCTTGAGACAGTTTTTGACTTTAGCCACATACACGAAACTTGATTGTGACAGGAGTTTAGTGATTGTCGAAGTTGGTTGAGATTAATAAGTTCAATCTATTTTTAGATACACCTGCATTCACGGAAATAGACTCTAAGAGACAAAGAATTAGAAAAAAAAACTAAGCTGAATGGCGATTTATTGCATCGTGTGTTGGACCTTTTAGGTATGTAGGTGGGCCTAGGTGGACTATATGAGACCTTGGTATCACCTAAACGTTCAAAAAAATTCTTATATAACACTACAGGGTAGCAACTCGGGATATAGACATGATCTTTAATCATTTTTTAAATTAATTAAAATTTAAACTTTTAAAAATAGAATTCAATTTCGTAGCAAAAGAATTACGAATCAAGTGAACAGCAAACAATCATTATTACTTTACAAATTCATATACGTTTGTTGAGAAATCGGAAATAGCGAAAAGTATTACTTCCGGTCACCGGAAATAATTTAAAATTTGACAGAAATCAGGGAATTAATTAGATCCTTTACTTATATAGTAAATTTCATCTATCTATCAAAAGTACTAAAGCTATAGGCTATCGACAAACCGAAAGTAGAATAAGTTCCATTTCCAGTTAACAAAAATCGCTGAAAAGTTGAAACTGAAATACACATTTGGTATAATACTAACATATGAAATTTTAACAACCTTGCTGTAACGGTACTCAAGTTATTGTGTTCACAGACACACACAGACACACACAAATACAGTGCCGGTGCCAGGTTATTTAGTGTCCTAGGCAAAACTTATTAAATGCGACCCCCCCCCAGAGGCGTAGCAACCCTTCCAGGCGCCCGGGGACATATGTCCCCCCGCCACGCCTCTGCCCCCCCCCCCCCCTCCGCAATTTTTTTCGTGCCCCCGTATTATCAGAGGCGAAGGCGACCCTTCCCGGCGCCGGGGACAAACTTTCGACTTGCACCCCCCCCCCCCCTCAATCTTTTGATTTGCACTCCCCCCCAAACTTTCAATTTGTTTTTCCAACCCATTTTGGCGCCCCCCCCCCTACGGAGAGCGCCCTAGGCGACCGCCTAGATCGCCTTATAGGTAGCGCCGGCCCTGCACACATACAAAGATGATTGCAAAACTGTTTTTTTCGAGTCAGGAGGTCTAAAAAATATGCACAATTACAATACTTCCTCTATACTCCACATTCCATACAGTAAATATACGCCTTATGTTGTAGCTAGCACAAGACGTCAATTCAGAAACGTTTGTGTATTACGTCAAATTATGTAAAGTGTGTCCTAGCTAGCCTCAGGTTATGTAAAGTGTGTCCTAAGTTTGTGTCAGATTATGTGAAGTGTGTCCTAAGTTTGTGTCAGATTATGTGAAGTGTGTCCTAAGTTTGTGTCAGATTATGTGAAGTGTGTCCTAAGTTTGTGTCAGATTATGTGAAGTGTGTCCTAAGTTTGTGTCAGATTATGTGAAGTGTGTCCTAAGTTTGTGTCAGATTATGTGAAGTGTGTCCTAAGTTTGTGTCAGATTATGTAAAGTGTGTCCTAAGTTTGTGTCAGATTATGTAAAGTGTGTCCTAAGTTTGTGTCAGATTATGTGAAGTGTGTGCTAGGTTTGTTTTGATTATGTGAAGTGTGTCCTAAGTTTGTGTCAGATTATGTGAAGTGTGTCCTAGGTTTGTGTTAGATTATGTGAAGTGTGTCCTAGGTTTGTTTTAGATTATGTGAAGTGTGTCCTAGCTACCGTCAGATTATGTGAAGTGTGTCCTAAGTTTGTGTCAGATTATGTGAAGTGTGTCCTAAGTTTGTGTCAGATTATGTGAAGTGTGTCCTAAGTTTGTGTCAGATTATGTGAAGTGTGTCCTAGCTAGCGTCAGATTATGTGAAGTGTGTCCTAAGTTTGTGTCAGATTATGTGAAGTGTGTCCTAGGTTTGTGTCAGATTATGTGAAGTGTGTCCTAAGTTTGTGTCAGATTATGTGAAGTGTGTCCTAGCTACCGTCAGATTATGTGAAGTGTGTCCTAAGTTTGTGTCAGATTATGTGAAGTGTGTCCTAGGTTTGTGTCAGATTATGTGAAGTGTGTCCTAAGTTTGTGTTAGATTATGTGAAGTGTGTCCTAGCTACCGTCAGATTATGTGAAGTGTGTCCTAAGTTTGTGTCAGATTATGTGAAGTGTGTCCTAGGTTTGTGTCAGATTATGTGAAGTGTGTCCTAAGTTTGTGTCAGATTATGTGAAGTGTGTCCTAAGTTTGTGTCAAATTATGTGAAGTGTGTCCTAAGTTTGTGTCAGATTATGTGAAGTGTGTCCTAAGTTTGTGTCAGATTATGTGAAGTGTGTCCTAAGTTTGTGTTAGATTATGTGTCGTGTGTCTTATGCTATTCTAGTTTCTGATACTGACGAGTGTGTCACAAGCTACTGTAAGATTTTCTTATCGTCTGCTAGTTTTACAAGGCTAATATTTTTTAATGCAATACTTTATAACAATGAAATACTTTTATAAATTATGATGATTACGTTTTTCTAATAAGCTAATGATTTTATTCTGATATATGTTTGATAAAATTGATTACGTCAAATTATGTAAAGTGTGTCCAAGCTAGCCTCAGATTATGTCAAGTGTGTCCTAAGTTTGTGTCAGATTATGTAAAGTGTGTCCTAAGTTTGCGTCAGATTATGTGAAGTGTGTGCTAGGTTTGTTTTAGATTATGTGAAGTGTGTCCTAAGTTTGTGTCAGATTATGTGAAGTGTGTCCTAGCTACCGTCAGATTATGTGAAGTGTGTCCTAAGTTTGTGTCAGATTATGTGAAGTGTGTCCTCAGTTTGTGTCAGATTATGTGAAGTGTGTCCTAAGTTTGTGTCAGATTATGTGAAGTGTGTCCTAGCTACCGTCAGATTATGTGAAGTGTGTCCTAAGTTTGTGTCAGATTATGTGAAGTGTGTCCTCAGTTTGTGTCAGATTATGTGAAGTGTGTCCTAAGTTTGTGTCAGATTATGTGAAGTGTGTCCTCAGTTTGTGTCAGATTATGTGTAGTGTGTCCTAAGTTTGTGTCAGATTATGTGAAGTGTGTCCTAAGTTTGTGTCAGAT
The DNA here is from genome assembly GCF_028476545.2 of Physella acuta. Classification (NCBI taxonomy): domain Eukaryota; kingdom Metazoa; phylum Mollusca; class Gastropoda; family Physidae; genus Physella; species Physella acuta. Next base: position 86,169 of record NW_026733019.1, on the reverse strand, counting down.
TATGTGAAGTGTGTCCTAAGTTTGTGTCAGATTATGTGAAGTGTGTCCTAGCTACCGTCAGATTATGTGAAGTGTGTCCTAGCTACCGTCAGATTATGTGAAGTGTGTCCTAAGTTTGTGTCAAATTATGTGAAGTGTGTCCTAAGTTTGTGTCAGATTATGTGAAGTGTGTCCTAAGTTTGTGTCAGATTATGTGAAGTGTGTCCTAAGTTTGTGTCAGATTATGTGAAGTGTGTCCTAAGTTTGTGTCAGATTATGTGAAGCGTGTCCTCAGTTTGTGTCAGATTATGTGAAGTGTGTCCTAAGTTTGTGTCAGATTATGTGAAGTGTGTCCTCAGTTTGTGTCAGATTATGTGAAGTGTGTCCTAAGTTTGTGTCAGATTATGTGAAGCGTGTCCTCAGTTTGTGTCAGATTATGTGAAGTGTGTCTTAAGTTTGTGTCAGATTATGTGAAGTGTGTCCTCAGTTTGTGTCAGATTATGTGAAGTGTGTCCTAGGTTTGTGTTAGATTATGTGAAGTGTGTCCTAGGTTTGTTTTAGATTATGTGAAGTGTGTCCTAGCTACCGTCAGATTATGTGAAGTGTGTCCTAAGTTTGTGTCAGATTATGTGAAGTGTGTCCTAAGTTTGTGTCAGATTATGTGAAGTGTGTCCTAAGTTTGTGTCAGATTATGTGAAGTGTGTCCTAGGTTTGTGTTAGATTATGTGAAGTGTGTCCTAGCTACCGTCAGATTATGTGAAGTGTGTCCTAAGTTTGTGTCAGATTATGTGAAGTGTGTCCTAAGTTTGTTTCAGATTATGTGAAGTGTGTCCTAAGTTTGTGTCAAATTATGTGAAGTGTGTCCTAAGTTTGTGTCAGATTATGTGAAGTGTGTCCTAAGTTTGTGTCAGATTATGTGAAGTGTGTCCTAAGTTTGTGTCAGATTATGTGAAGCGTGTCCTCAGTTTGTGTCAGATTATGTGAAGTGTGTCCTAAGTTTGTGTCAGATTATGTGAAGTGTGTCCTTAGTTTGTGTCAGATTATGTGAAGTGTGTCCTAAGTTTGTGTCAGATTATGTGAAGCGTGTCCTCAGTTTGTGTCAGATTATGTGAAGTGTGTTTTAAGTTTGTGTCAGATTATGTGAAGTGTGTCCTCAGTTTGTGTCAGATTATGTGAAGTGTGTCCTAGGTTTGTGTTAGATTATGTGAAGTGTGTCCTAGGTTTGTTTTAGATTATGTGAAGTGTGTCCTAGCTACCGTCAGATTATGTGAAGTGTGTCCTAAGTTTGTGTCAGATTATGTGAAGTGTGTCCTAAGTTTGTGTCAGATTATGTGAAGTGTGTCCTAGGTTTGTGTTAGATTATGTGAAGTGTGTCCTAGCTACCGTCAGATTATGTGAAGTGTGTCCTAAGTTTGTGTCAGATTATGTGAAGTGTGTCCTAAGTTTGTGTCAGATTATGTGAAGTGTGTCCTAAGTTTGTGTCAAATTATGTGAAGTGTGTCCGAAGTTTGTGTCAGATTATGTGAAGTGTGTCTTAAGTTTGTGTCATATTATGTGAAGTGTGTCCTAAGTTTGTGTCATATTTTGTGAAGTGTGTCCTAAGTTTGTGTCAGATTATGTGAAGTGTGTCCTAGCTACCGTCAGATTATGTGAAGTGTGTCCTAAGTTTGTGTCAGATTATGTGAAGTGTGTCCTAGGTTTGTGTCAGATTATGTGAAGTGTGTCCTAAGTTTGTGTCAGATTATGTGAAGTGTGTCCTAAGTTTGTGTCAAATTATGTGAAGTGTGTCCTAAGTTTGTGTCAGATTATGTGAAGTGTGTCCTAAGTTTGTGTTAAATTATGTGAAGTGTGTCCTAAGTTTGTGTCAGATTATGTGAAGTGTGTCCTAAGTTTGTGTCAGATTATGTGAAGTGTGTCCTAAGTTTGTGTCAGATTATGTGAAGTGTGTCCTAAGTTTGTGTCAGATTATGTGAAGTGTGTCCTAAGTTTGTGTCAGATTATGTGAAGTGTGTCCTAAGTTTGTGTCAGATTATGTGAAGTGTGTCCTAAGTTTGTGTCAGATTATGTGAAGTGTGTCCTAAGTTTGTGTCAGATTATGTGAAGTGTGTCCTAATTTTGTGTAAGATTATGTGAAGTGTGTCCTAAGTTTGTGTCAAATTATGTGAAGTGTGTCTAGGTTTGTGTTAGATTATGTGTCGTGTGTCTTATGCTTTTCTAGTTTCTGATACTGACGAGTGTGTCACAAGCTACTGTAAGATTTTCTTATCGTCTGCTAGTTTTACAAGGCTGATATTTTTTAATGCAATACTTTATAACAATGAAATACTTTTATAAATTATGATGATTACGTTTTTCTAATAAGCTAATGATTTTATTCTGATATATGTTTGATAAAATTGATATTTGTACAATGATGATTTACTTACTCCTATGTAGCTCATATTCTATTGTGTTGATATATATATATATATATATATATATATATATATATATATATATATATATATATATATAAAGTGGTTATTATAATGTTTTTATAAAGTTAATATTGATATTAAGACTTTAATGTCGATAGTTTTCAAAATGTTTACAGTTTTGAGATATAATATTTCTATTTTAATATTAGAGATTAATTTTTTATAAAGTTGATGCTTTATCATAATGTTCTAATCTATAGCATTGAGGTTTTTTTATAAGGGTACTATATTTTTAGAATTTTGATATTTTAAAATTTTGATATTTTAAAATTTTTAAATTTTTATAATCTTATACTTCTTGAATATAAATTTATTTAAAAAAAAGCGAAAACAAAAGGAAAAACGTCAAACTTGTATATAATTAGGCACTAAAAGAAGAAAAGAAATCAATTTCTTTAAATATATGATAATGTAACACCATTAAAATAACTAAACAGAACTAGGTGGGTTGATAATGTTACTAACACATAATACTTCGACACACGTTTTCTTTATAGTCAGTGAAATAGTGGCCTTGTTACATATATAGGGAAAACCTTTTATCTATTGATTGTATTATTACATAATTTGTTAAATGAACGATGACAAAGTGTATGTAATAAGAAATATTAATCAATTAAAAATAAAAGTAATTAAACAATTAAGACAAATTTAATGTTACATTGTATTGCTATCGGGTTTTGACCTACATGTCAAGTGAAAAGAAATCGGTCCAGAAGTTTAGACCCACGACCCACAAGTCTGCTAGCAAGTTTAGACCCACGACCCAGAAGTTTAGACCCACGACACCATTTTACACTGACACCATTTTATACTGACACCATTTTACGCTGACACCATTTTACACTGACACCATTTTACACCGACACCATCTTACACTGACACCATTTTACACCGACACCATCTTACACTGACACCATTTTACACTGACACCATTTTACACTGACACCAATCTTACTCGCTGACGTTAGCTACTAGAATAAAGAGAATACCAACAGGTGTATTACAGGTAATGTAAGACCAACAGGTGTATTACAGGTAATGTACCTTTCGTTTTCTGGCCAAATCTCAAACGGTCAAATAAAATTTGACCCTCGGTTTTTGCCGATGACGAGGTAGCGACTGGGTAGAAAAACTAAGCGAAACTTGAATGGGTACACGATATGACGCGCAGTTTGATTAATAAAACACATTCTGAAAGGGATATTTTGTTGTTCATTATCTTGTAAACCACAAACATAGCACCAACACTTTCCAGGGCCGGGCGTAGCTAGGGGAGGGCGGGTGGGGCGGCCGCCTCGGGCACCGAAAAGAGGGTGCCAAACGGGGGTAGAGAAATTAATTTGAAAGCTCATTTTAAGCTGAAGTATTGAATTATACACAGAAAATGTGTTATTTACTTCCCTTCCGCCACTCCATCCTGTATGTAGACATTAGCTGTGAATCTGTGTCTAGCTGAAGACTTTAGCTTATCAGCTGTAGAATCTGTATCAATGACCCCCCCCCCCCCCACCCCCGGCTTTAACTAGTGCTCTCGCAAGATTCCGTAAAATAAAATTAAAAAGCACAACAAACCTTTTACATTGACTGGTAATTAGATAACGTTACTCCCGGCACTGTAATCCTTACATTCGCAGGTGTAATCCTTACATCAGCAGATGTAATCCTTACATTTGTAGGTTAGCAGTAGTTTTTACATTAGCAGGTGTAATCCTTACAAAACTAGGAATAATCCGTTACTTCCCACGTGTAAGCCTTACATGAGCACGGGTAATGCCATCGTGAGTATTCCTTACATGTTGTGCAACATACGCACCTTGGTGTGCATGCACGCGCACTGACCAGTCGAAAAATGTGTCAGGTGAGCACGAGGCTGGTCAGGTGAGCAAGCAGTCCAATTAGTTTTGGGATAGATTCGATCTAGGACGGACAACTCGGATCTAGGACGGACAACTCTAGCGTCAACTGGAGCATCAAACAAGCCAGTTGGGCAGCATTCGCCGGAACTCGGGTGTAGTCTCTTGACTTGGTGGAGCCGCACGGTGGTGGAGCTGACAGCCCTCCCAGTCTCTGGCCCTGATTGGTCGCGGGGATGACAGGCGCGCGGCCTGACGTTGACTGGGAGGATGGGAGGAGGGGCGTGGCCGAGTGTTTGACAGTTTGACCCGGATGTGATCCTACAGCCCATTGAACAACATTGGTGCCGTACATCTATGACGGGAGGATGGGGAGGGGGGACACAAGGAGGCGGTGGGGAGGGGGACATAAGGAGGAGGTGGGGAGGTGACAACCTCTGCGTCAATATTACATGTCTAACAGATGCAGAAACTCTATGTGTCTACCTAACAACAACCTCAACAACAACCTCAGCATACGCAGTAGCTAACTTAAAGCCAAACTAGTTCAGATCGAGGGGTTTCATTCAGGCGATTGAGATCAGTGAGAGGAAGAATGGCCAAAACAACGTGGCCCACACAATCACATGAACCACACAACCACTTGCCCCACACAACCACAACATGACCCACACAACATGACCCACACACCCAGTAATGCGATGTTTGAGGAAAGATGGGGGTGGGGCAGGCACAATGTAGAGCTTACTTCATGATGGGGGTGGGGCAGGGGTATGTAGAGCTTACTTCATGATGGGGGTGGGGCAGGCACAATGTAGAGCTTACTTCATGATGGGAGTGGGGCAGGGGTATGTAGACCTTACTTCATGATGGGGGTGGGGCAGGGGTATGTAGAGCTTACTTCATGATGGGGGTGGGGCAGGCACAATGTAGAGCTTACTTCATGATGGGAGTGGGGCAGGGGTATGTAGACCTTACTTCATGATGGGGGTGGGGCAGGGGTATGTAGAGCTTACTTCATGATGGGGGTGGGGCAGGCACAATGTAGAGCTTACTTCATGATGGGAGTGGGGCAGGGGTATGTAGAGCTTACTTCATGATGGGGGTGGGACAGGGGTATGTAGAGCTTACTTCATGATGGGGGTGGGGCAGGCACTATGTAGAGCTTACTTCATGATGGGAGTGGGGCAGGGGTATGTAGACCTTACTTCATGATGGGGGTGGGGCAGGGGTATGTAGAGCTTACTTCATGATGGGGGTGGGGCAGGCACAATGTAGAGCTTACTTCATGATGGGAGTGGGGCAGGGGTATGTAGAGCTTACTTCATGATGGGGGTGGGGCAGGGGTATGTAGAGCTTACTTCATGATGGGGGTGGGGCAGGCACAATGTAGAGCTTACTTCATGATGGGAGTGGGGCAGGGGTATGTAGAGCTTACTTCATGATGGGGGTGGGGCAGGGGTATGTAGAGCTTACTTCATGATGGGGGTGGGGCAGGCACAATGTAGAGCTTACTTCATGATGGGAGTGGGGCAGGGGTATGTAGAGCTTACTTCATGATGGGGGTGGGGCAGGGGTATGTAGAGCTTACTTCATGATGGGGGTGGGGCAGGCACAATGTAGAGCTTACTTCATGATGGGAGTGGGGCAGGGGTATGTAGACCTTACTTCATGATGGGGGTGGGGCAGGGGTATGTAGAGCTTACTTCATGATGGGGGTGGGGCAGGCACAATGTAGAGCTTACTTCATGATGGGAGTGGGGCAGGGGTATGTAGAGCTTACTTCATGATGGGGGTGGGGCAGGGGTATGTAGAGCTTACTTCATGATGGGGGTGGGGCAGGCACAATGTAGAGCTTACTTCATGATGGGAGTGGGGCAGGGGTATGTAGAGCTTACTTCATGATGGGGGTGGGGCAGGGGTATGTAGAGCTTACTTCATGATGGGGGTGGGGCAGGCACAATGTAGAGCTTACTTCATGATGGGAGTGGGGCAGGGGTATGTAGACCTTACTTCATGATGGGGGTGGGGCAGGGGTATGTAGAGCTTACTTCATGATGGGGGTGGGGCAGGCACAATGTAGAGCTTACTTCATGATGGGAGTGGGGCAGGGGTATGTAGAGCTTACTTCATGATGGGGGTGGGGCAGGGGTATGTAGAGCTTACTTCATGATGGGGGTGGGGCAGGCACAATGTAGAGCTTACTTCACGATGGGGGTGGGGCAGGGGTATGTAGAGCTTACTTCATGATGGGGGTGGGGCAGGGGTATGTAGAGCTTACTTCACGATGGGGGTGGGGCAGGGGTATGTAGAGCTTACTTCATGATGGGGGTGGGGCAGGGGTATGTAGGGCTTACTTCACGATGGGGGTGGGGCAAGCACAATGTAGAGCTTACTTCATGATGGGGGTGGGGCAGGGGTATGTAGAGCTTACTTCATGATGGGGGTGGGGCAAGCACAATGTAGAGCTTACTTCATGATGGGGGTGGGGCAGGGGTATGTAGAGCTTACTTCACGATGGGGGTGGAAGAGGCACAACTAAGACCTAAGTACAAGTCAGTGTGTAACCTGATATAACATGTTTTAATTAAGTAAAGATGATTAATTGGACGTGTTCACTCGACCAACAATAACCTAGGTCTCGCCTGATTGACGTCATGTTCTGATTGAATCTTACGTTTATTTAATCTCCGGTCTAATAAAGTTTGTAACACCCTAAAAACGTTTTAGCAAGTTGGAAAATCGCATGGGGTGGGCGACACCTAACCGAAAAAAATGTTAGAATAACGCATCATGTCCCACCCGCCCTAGTGAGGCCGCTGTCTGTGTGTGGTGTCTGTGTGTGGTGTCTGTCTGTTTGTGTGTGGTGTCTGTCTGTGTGTGGTGTCTGTCTGTGTGTGGTGTCTGTCTGTGTGTGGTGTCTGTGTGTGGTGTCTGTCTGTGTGTGGTGTCTGTCTGTGTGTGGTGTCTGTCTGTGTGTGGTGTCTGTCTGTGTGTGGTGTCTGTCTGTGTGTGGTGTCTGTCTGTGTGTGGTGTCTGTCTGTGTGTGGTGTCTGTCTGTGTGTGGTGTCTGTCTGTGTGTGGTGTCTGTCTGTGTGTGGTGTCTGTCTGTGTGTGGTGTCTGTCTTTGTGTGGTGTCCGTGTGTGTTGTCTGTGTGTGGTGTCTATTGTGGTGTCTGTGTGTGTGGTGTCTGTCTGTGTGTGGTGTCTGGGTGTGTGTGGTGTCTGTCTGTGTGTGGTGTCTGGGTGTGTGTGGTGTCTGTCTGTGTGTGGTGTCTGTCTGGGTGTGTGTGGTGTCTGTCTGGGTGTGTGTGGTGTCTGGGTGTGTGTGGTGTCTGTCTGTGTGTGGTGTCTGGGTGTGTGTGGTGTATGTGTGTGGTGTCTGTCTGTGTGTGGTGTCTGTCTGTGTGTGGTGTCTGTCTGTGTGTGGTGTCTGTCTGTGTGTGGTGTCTGTCTGTGTGTGATGTCTGTGTGTGGTGTCTATTGTGGTGTCTGTGTGTGGTGTCTGGGTGTGTGTGGTGTCTGTCTGGGTGTGTGTGGTGTCTGTCTGTGTGTGGTGTCTGTCTGTGTGTGGTGTCTGAGTGTGTGTGGTGTCTGTCTGTGTGTGGTGTCTGTCTGTGTGTGGTGTCTGTGTGTGGTGTATGTCTGTGTGTGGTGTCTGTCTGTGTGTGGTGTCTGTGTGTGGTGTCTGTCTGTGTGTGGTGTCTGTGTGTGGTGTCTGTCTGTGTGTGGTGTCTGTCTGTGTGTGGTGTCTGTCTGTGTGTGGTGTCTGTCTGTCTGTGTGTGGTGTCTGTCTGTCTGTGTGTGGTGTCTGTGTGTGGTGTCTGTCTGTGTGTGGTGTCTGTCTGTGTGTGGTGTCTGTCTGTGTGTGGTGTCTGTCTGTGTGTGGTGTCTGTCTGTGTGTGGTGTCTGTGTGTGGTGTCTGTCTGTGTGTGGTGTCTGTCTGTCTGTGGTGTCTGTGTGTGGTGTCTGTGTGTGTGTGGTGTCTATCTGTCTGTGTGTGGTGTCTGTGTGTGGTGTCTGTGTGTGGTGTCTGTCTGTGTGTGGTGTCTGTCTGTGTGTGGTGTCTGTCTGTGTGTGGTGTCTGTGTGTGGTGTCTGTGTGTGGTGTATGTCTGTGTGTGGTGTCTGTCTGTGTGTGGTGTCTGTCTGTGTGTGGTGTCTATCTGTGTGTGGTGTCTGTGTGTGGTGTCTGTGTGTGGTGTCTGTCTGTGTGTGTGTGGTGTCTGTGTGTGGTGTCTGTCTGTGTGTGGTGTCTGTGTGTGGTGTCTGTGTGTGGTGTCTGTCTGTGTGTGGTGTCTGTCTGTGTGTGGTGTCTGGGTCGCATGCCTGATGTCGCTGGTCAAGGGATGGTAGAATATAGACCTACCTGTCTTGTATTTAACACCTGCTTGTCTTGGTTGACCGCACGTGTCCAGTTGTATTGGTCAGCCATCTTTGCACTCCCCTCCCCACCCCCGAGGTCGTCCTGAGAGAAATAGAAATGGTATATAATTTATGCAGAAAAAATATAGGCATACTATTATATTACCAGTGTAACCCCTCACCCTCCTTCCTGAGATTTTCAAGAACTCCGTGGGAGGAAAATGTCTGAAAGAAGAAGTCCTGATGATGAAGACAAAAATTTTTTAGAGTCCATCATGAATAATAATTTAACACTTTTTTAATAATTTAAGCGAAGATATTTTATTGAACACTAAATAATTTTTTTTTAAAGTTTTTATCGAAATATGAAATCTCCCCCCCCCCCCCCCCCCCCACCAGCTGTAGGATGTTGCCGTCATATTCACGCATGCGCGAACGAATATCTGGAGCCTGAGGGCGTCTATCAGGATGTTGTGGCTTGTATTTGACGGTACAGGTTTAGTCTCTCTTAATTGGCCGCTTATAGACCGTGACCAAGTCACGTGACTCGCACGTCCGCTAGCAGCAACAGTTTGGCTGCTCAGGTTTGGTCGGAGCGAGATCGAATCCAGTAGTTGTTAGAGATTGTTACTTTTATAATAGCCGAGCGGGTGTGGCAATGTTGGGTACCAGACAGTACCGTACGCAAGGGGGGGGGGGGTCGTCCCACTCCCAAGGGGGCGTCTTCGTAACCCCCTCCAAAAAATGTGTTGGATTACAACTGCTCGTCCACCTCGGTGTACATTTTTATAAAAAAATTTTTTTTTACTTTTACATTCATTTATGGACAATATGGAATTTATAACATAACATATCCATATACATAATGAATACTTGGCGCATATTATATAAAGCCATAGACCAAGATGCAATGGATGCCTACATTTTTTAATTTTAATTTAGGCCTCGTCTATATTAAAACCTATAACCTACATAGATATACAGACATGTATAGACTTCAGCCTATCAGTATTTTAGATTTAATCTGTGGGGGGGGGGGGGGGGGGGGGTGGAACTTCTTAAAAACATGCTTTTAAAAATGTGAAAATAAAAAATGTCAAATTTTAGTCTTCGCTCCCTTAACCCCTAATTAACCCCATATGGCATTCTATAATAGCTAGCAGCTGGTGGTAAACCCTAGCAGTACACCAGTGATATAGGCTAAGTGGACAGTACACCCAGGCTATAGGCTAAGTGGACAGTACACCCAGGCTATAGGCTAAGTGTACGGTACACCCAGGCTATAGGCTAAGTGGACAGTACACCCAGGCTATAGGCTAAGTGGACAGTACACCCAGGCTATAGGCTAAGTGGACAGTACATCCAGGCTATAGGCTAAGTGGACAGTACACCCAGGCTATAGGCTAAGTGGACAGTACACCCAGGCTATAGGCTAAGTGGACAGTACACCCAGGCTATAGGCTAAGTGTACAGTACACCCAGGCTATAGGCTAAGTGTATAGTACACCCAGGCTATAGGCTAAGTGGACAGTACACCCAGGCTATAGGCTAAGTGAACAGTACACCCAGGCTATAGGCTAAGTGGACAGTACACCCAGGCTATAGGCTAAGTGAACAGTACACCCAGGCTAAGTGGACAGTACACCCAGGCTATAGGCTAAGTGGACAGTACACCCAGGCTAGAGTCATAGTGGACAGTACACCCAGGCTAAGTGGACAGTACACCCAGGCTACAAGCTAAGTGGACAGTACACCCAGGCTACTGGCTAAGTGGACAGTACACCCAGGCTAAGTGAACAGTACACCCATGCTACAGGCTAAGTGGACAGTACACCCAGGCTAAGTGGACAGTACACCCAGGCTAAGTGAACAGTACACCCATGCTACAGGCTAAGTGGACAGTACACCCAGGCTAAGTGGACAGTACACCCAGGCTAAGTGGACAGTACACCCAGGCTACAGGCTAAGTGGACAGTACACCCAGGCTACAGGCTAAGTGAACAGTACACCCAGACTACAGGCTAAGTGGACAGTACACCCAGGCTACAGGCTAAGTGGACAGTACACCCAGGCTAAGTGGACAGTACACCCAGGCTAAGTGGACAGTACACCCAGGCTAAGTGGACAGTACACCCAGGCTAAGTGAACAGTACACCCAGGCTACAGGCTAAGTGGACAGTACACCCAGGCTAAGTGGACAGTACACCCAGGCTAAGTGGACAGTACACCCAGGCTAAGTGAACAGTACACCCAGGCTACAGGCTAAGTGGACAGTACACCCAGGCTAAGTGGACAGTACACCCAGGCTAAGTGAACAGTACACCCAGGCTACAGGCTAAGTGGACAGTACACCCAGGCTAAGTGGACAGTACACCCAGGCTAAGTGGACAGTACACCCAGGCTAAGTGGACAGTACACCCAGGCTAAGTGGACAGTACACCCAGGCTATAGGCTAAGTGGACAGTACACCCAGGCTACAGGCTAAGTGGACAGTACACCCAGGCTAAGTGGACAGTACACCCAGGCTAAGTGGACAGTACACCCTGGCTACAGGCTAAGTGGACAGTACACCCAGGCTAAGTGGACAGTACACCCAGGCTATAGGCTAAGTGGACAGTACACCCAGGCTAAGTAGACAGTACACCCAGGCTAAGTGGACAGTACACCCAAGCTACAGGCTAAGTGGACAGTACACCCAGGCTACAGGCTAAGTGGACAGTACACCCAGGCTAAGTGGACAGTACACCCATGCTACAGGCTAAGTGGACAGTACACCCAGGCTACAGGCTAAGTGGACAGTACACCCAGGCTACAGGCTAAGTGGACAGTACACCCAGGCTAAGTGGACAGTACACCCAGGCTAAGTGGACAGTACACCCAGGCTATAGGCTAAGTGGACAGTACACCCAGGCTACAGGCTAAGTGGACAGTACACCCAGGCTAAGTGGACAGTACACCCAGGCTATAGGCTAAGTGGACAGTACACCCAGGCTAAGTAGACAGTACACCCAGGCTAAGTGGACAGTACACCCAGGCTATAGGCTAAGTGGACAGTACACCCTGGCTACAGGCTAAGTGGACAGTACACCCAGGCTAAGTGGACAGTACACCCAGGCTATAGGCTAAGTGGACAGTACACCCAGGCTAAGTGGACAGTACACCCAGGCTATAGGCTAAGTGGACAGTACACCCAGGCTAAGTGGACAGTACACCCAGGCTATAGGCTAAGTGGACAGTACACCCTGGCTACAGGCTAAGTGGACAGTACACCCAGGCTAAGTGGACAGTACACCCAGGCTATAGGCTAAGTGGACAGTACACCCAGGCTAAGTAGACAGTACACCCAGGCTAAGTGGACAGTACACCCAAGCTACAGGCTAAGTGGACAGTACACCCAGGCTAAGTGGACAGTACACCCAGGCTATAGGCTAAGTGGACAGTACACCCAGGCTAAGTGGACAGTACACCCAGGCTAAGTGGACAGTACACCCAAGCTACAGGCTAAGTGGACAGTACACCCAGGCTAAGTGGACAGTACACCCAAGCTACAGGCTAAGTGGACAGTACACCCAGGCTAAGTGGACAGTACACCCTGGCTACAGGCTAAGTGGACAGTACACCCAGGCTAAGTGGACAGTACACCCAGGCTATAGGCTAAGTGGACAGTACACCCAGGCTAAGTAGACAGTACACCCAGGCTAAGTGGACAGTACACCCAAGCTACAGGCTAAGTGGACAGTACACCCAGGCTACAGGCTAAGTGGACAGTACACCCAGGCTAAGTGGACAGTACACCCATGCTACAGGCTAAGTGGACAGTACACCCAGGCTACAGGCTAAGTGGACAGTACACCCAGGCTACAGGCTAAGTGGACAGTACACCCAGGCTAAGTGGACAGTACACCCAGGCTAAGTGGACAGTACACCCAGGCTATAGGCTAAGTGGACAGTACACCCAGGCTACAGGCTAAGTGGACAGTACACCCAGGCTAAGTGGACAGTACACCCAGGCTATAGGCTAAGTGGACAGTACACCCAGGCTAAGTAGACAGTACACCCAGGCTAAGTGGACAGTACACCCAAGCTACAGGCTAAGTGGACAGTACACCCAGGCTACAGGCTAAGTGAACAGTACACCCAGGCTAAGTGGACAGTACACCCAGGCTATAGGCTAAGTGGACAGTACACCCAGGCTAAGTGGACAGTACACCCAGGCTACAGGCTAAGTGGACAGTACACCCAGGCTAAGTGGACAGTACACCCAGGCTACAGGCTAAGGTGTACTGTCCACCCAGGCTATAGGCTAAGTGGACAGCCTATTCTGAGAATTTGTCAACCCTTCCAAACACCACAATTCAAACTCTACAAAGTACAGAAAACTGGGCCAGAAAAATGATGTAATTTAATCAACCAAATTGTAATGTATAAAGTGTTAGCTTTAAAGTAAATAGAAAGTGTTAGACTTGGTAAACAAAAGTTCTAAACAAATGTTTAGCTTACGACCAGGTACGCCTAATGTTTAGGCTACTTCAACCTCACTAAAGACGCAACAAGGCAAAAAATTTCCAACAAAAAAATTCCTGGAATTACCAGGAAAAACAAATTGACCAATTTGTCCATCGAAAATTGGCATTAAACTAAATAAACAAGGAAGGTTTTACATCAAAGTATAAGCAAAATTAGGTTTTACAAATTATAAGCAAAATTAGGTTTTACATCAAAGTATAAACAAAATTAGGTTTTACATCAAAGTATAAACAAAATTAGGTTTTACATCAAAGTAAAAGCAAAATTAGGTTTTACATTAGAGTACATTAGGTGGTGAAAAATGACTTAGCTTGGAATAAATTATTTCTGAATTAGCCTACTTTAAATTCTACATACCAGAATTTGGACTAGTAAAATTTTTAAAATAACTCCTAAAATTCTTAGCAAAATAATTTATAGATCTGTATAAAACTGTTGTATAGTTTTACGCTTACTAAAATTTAACAAATGAAAAAAAAAACATTAAAATACTTAAAAATACAAGAAAAAAAAAATTAAGATCCTACTTGAAGCCTAAAGGATAAGAAAACTTAAAACTTTCTGAACTAGTAGGTGTTTGGTACAGTGGTTCAGGTATCTAGGAAAATAAAAAAGTAAAAACTGTCATAAAATTCTGTACTGTCACTAAAAATTGTTATTTGACATCTCACCTAGGATGGTACTGACTGTATAATATAAAACTGGTGTCAGACTAAATGGTTTTAGTAATTTGATGCATGGGTAATTTAGCAGTAAAAATGTTAATTTTGAATCCTGTGCTCGTGTCCATATTTTTAAAATGTTTAAAAATTTAAAATTTAATTTTTGGATTTAGGACAGAGCAGAAAGTTTCAAGTCATTAAAATCATATGATAAACTTTGACTCACAATTCTCAGGTTTTTTAAAAATTGCTCTCTGTTTTGTTTAGTAATATATAACATGCAATTTTAAAAATTATTTTTTCTAATCTTTATTTTAAATAACTTTAGTTTTGGATCATTTCCAACTGTAAAAATTAATAAAATAAACAAGCCATAATTAAAGTTTAAAAAGTTCTTAAGACTTAAAATCGTGTTAGCTGTCAAGTTTATTTCAAACTAGAGTTGGTAGCTATTTGATTACGTAAAAATTATCTTCTAATGGATATTTTAAAATTTGTAATAAAAGACAAATGTCGGTTTACTGTGTGAGGTTCTGCTAAACAATTTGATAAATTGTAAAAATGAAAACGCCAACTAGTGACTTGAGGAAAATGTCTGCTAGTTACTGTAAACACTACAAGCTAATTACTGTAAACACTAACTTCAATGGGACAGGATCTAGACATGTCACTCGACATGTTAAAACAATCTGGTAAAAATGTATCTAAAACTAATTACCCAGTTGGTAAAATTATACAAAAAACTTATTAAAAAAGTTGAAAAATCATTTGGGGCACAAATTTAGTTTTAGTATTTATTTTTTGAGGTTATTTCAGCTTTGATAATAATTCGTTTAGATTATGATGCAGCAATTACAATACAATATCTTGTACAATTATGTAAGCCTACAATTAAACTGCAGCAATTTAGCATTCATGTTAAGCATTTAGCCCAACAAAAATTGTTGAAAGACTTGACATAAGGAATAAATAAACTGCTCTTGTAAGCAGGGCACAAATAGAGGTTGAAACAAATGTATAAGCAATCTTGTCGAAAACCCACAGTCAAAATAAATAAACAAGTAGTGTCCACAAGGGAACTGTCCACTTTACAAGGGAACCGTCCACTTTACAAGGGAACCGTCCACTTTACAAGGGAACCATGTCCACTTTACAAAGGAACCATGTCCACTTTACAAAGGAACCATGTCCACTTTACAAAGATACAATGTCCACTTTACAAAGGAACCATGTCCACTTTACAAAGGAACCATGTCCACTTTACAAAGGAACCATGTCCACTTTACAAAGGAACCATGTCCACTTTACAAAGGAACCATGTCCACTTTACAAAGGAACCATGTCCACTTTACAAAGGAACCATGTCCACTTTACAAGGGAACGGAGCTTTTTGTGTTCCGTGTCAGTGGCCGATGGTGTCTCATGGTGTCTGGGGCGTGTTGCCAGTACCAACAGGAGCGACACAGGTATTTATAGCACAGGAGATCTCTGCAGAAGTAGTTCCCCTGCTGGGCATTGCACAGGCTACAGATGGCGTCTCCCAGGTAAGGGTCCACCTGGATCTACAGAATTAAAGAGCTCAATTAGCATATTGTCATCAAAAGGTAGGCAAAGAGAATGTTGTGAAATTGAACAGCACAAATATAAAGACATTTTTAAACAAGCTAACCTTTTTTGTAAACTTCGGCGTTTTAATTTCTACAAAAGCTGCCTGAATGGCTTTCATGTAACTTTTACGTGCAGCAAACGTTACTCTTCCAGATCCTGGAGAAATTTATTGTAAACATTTGATTTCATCAAACTAGCTAGTGGAGAAATTTAGTGTAAACATTTGATTGCATCAAACTGGCTAGTGGAGATTTAAGGTACAAGGTAACCGCCTGAGCTGTCACGACTTTTTTTACTGTTGTCATGGTAATGGCGGTCAAAAACGATACCGGATTCCATATTTTAACAATGATTCATGGTCAGTTCAACATGCTTATAATAGTTATTTTTGCATATTAATCAACAAAATATTTTAACAATGGATGATTTGTGTTTAATGTAAATTTGCCTTTTGTAATTGTTTTAGGCCCTAATTACTTTTTTTAATACTATTTTGACAACTTATGAGAAATTGAAAATTATATATTGTGTCTTACAAAACTAATTTCATTAATTTAAAAAATTCATTAAAAGGATAACTTGATTGAGACAAAGCCCAACAAAGCCCTCTCATTTTATATGCCATATATTTGAATTGGAAGAACTCTAGCAGACATTTCTGCTGTTTTTTCAAAAATTTTCTAGACCACCAATTAATTTTGATACATATAATAATTTTGAAAGGCGGCAATGCCAAGATACTATAATCTTTGTAAAATATCTAGTAACTGGACATACCAATGGGATACTCGTGTAACTGGACAATGGGATACTCGTGTAACTGGACAATGGGATACTCGTGTAACTGGACAATGGGATACTCGTGTAACTGGACAATGGGATACTCGTGTAACTGGACAATGGGATACTCGTGTAACTGGACAATGGGATACTCGTGTAACTGGACAATGGGATACTCGTGTAACTGGACAATGGGATACTCGTGTAACTGGACAATGGGATACTCGTGTAACTGGACAATGGGATACTCGTGTAACTGGACAATGGGATACTCGTGTAACTGGACAATGGGATACTCGTGTAACTGGACAATGGGATACTCGTGTAACTGGACAATGGGATACTCGTGTAACTGGACAATGGGATACTCGTGTAACTGGACAATGGGATACTCGTGTAACTGGACAATGGGATACTCGTGTAACTGGACAATGGGATACTCGTGTAACTGAACAATGGGATACTCGTGTAACTGAACAATGGGATACTCGTGTAACTGGACAATGGGATACTCGTGTAACTGGACAATGGGATACTTGTGTAACTGGACATACCAATGGGATACTTGTGTAACTGGACATACCAATGGGATACTTGTGTAACTGGACATACCAATGGGATACTTGTGTAACTGGACATACCAATGGGATACTTGTGTAACTGGACATACCAATGGGATACTTGTGTAACTGGACATACCAATGGGATACTTGTGTAACTGGACATACCAATGGGATACTTGTGTAACTGGACATACCAATGGGATACTTGTGTAACTGGACATACCAATGGGATACTTGTGTAACTGGACATACCAATGGGATACTTGTGTAACTGGACATACCAATGGGATACTTGTGTAACTGGACATACCAATGGGATACTTGTGTAACTGGACATACCAATGGGATACTTGTGTAACTGGACATACCAATGGGATACTTGTGTAACTGGACATACCAATGGGATACTTGTGTAACTGGACATACCAATGGGATACTTGTGTAACTGGACATACCAATGGGATACTTGTGTAACTGGACAATGGGATACTTGTGTAACTGGACATACCAATGGGATACTTGTGTAACTGGACAATGGGATACTTGTGTAACTGGACATACCAATGGGATACTTGTGTTTATCGGTGTCAATGCCAGCATAGACCACGGGTCCGAACAGGTCATTCATGATGTTGCCCAGCCCCTCGGCTGTTATCATGCCATGGAGTGCCCCAACAAAGACAGTTTTGTTGGACTCCAGTCTCTGGTTGGGTTGGTACACAAAGTTGCTGTCAGACATCACCCAGGGGATCACCTGCACCTGGGGGGACACAAGGCTGTTTCATAAGTAGGCCAGGTGGGCCAGGCCAAGTGGGCCAGGCCAAGTGGGCCAGGCCAAGTGGGCCAGGCCAAGTGGGCCAGGCCAAGTGGGCCAGGCCAAGTGGGCCAGGCCAAGTGGGCCAGGCCAAGTGGGCCAGGCTAAACTGACAATAGTGGAAGACAAAATTTACTCCACATAAACTCATTACTTAAAAAATAACCATAAATAAAATAGGAAACATGAGAAAAATGTCTGATGGAACAGGATAACATTTCTAACATGATTACCTCTTTGGATCTCATTCTCCTGGAGGAGATCTTGTAGAAATAATCTCCATTACTGAAGTCATGTGTGCAAGCTTGCAGGAGTGACCGGACCGACTTCTCTGTGTCAAACAGGAGATAAACATATCCTGCAAATATAGACAAAAAACTGAATGCAGGGTCCAGACAGACTGCAGGGGTCTAATTTTAAACTGCTGGCAGCAATGAAGAAAACTTACCATCCTTTCCTGGCCATTCCACTTTGAGGTGGCCATATTTGTTAAAAGCTGCTTGCAGGCCAGCTGGAGAAGAATTTAAATATAGCAACATGTTTTGTAATAATCTAATCTACATGCATTTAAAGGCTGTACACAAACATGTTTTGTAATAATCTAATCTACATGCATTTAAAGGCTGTACACAAACATGTTTTGTAATAATCTAATCTACATGCATTTAAAGGCTGTACACAAATGTTTTGTAATAATCTAATCTACATGTATTTGAAGGCTGTACACAAATGTTTTGTAATAATCTAATCTACATGCATTTAAAGGCTGTACACAAAAAACTGCTAGTGATTGAATAAAGTTCCTACACTCAGTGATGTCCCATGGTACCCCACCAAGAAAAACCTTGCATGAGTACACAGGATTTTTGTGATTACGAGGGGGGAGATGACCACTCCAAGTACAGCTAGCTTCACTCACAGCTGAAAATAAAGTCATACACATTTAGACATAGCAAGATGATGGCACAATTAAAATGATAGTCACACATTTAGACAAAGTAAAATGTTAATGTCACAATTAAAAAGGTGAAGTAATACACATTTAGACATAGCAAGATGTTAACCCTTTGAACCCAGGCCTCCCTGGCCTAATTTCTCCCATTTCCTGAGCTCCCAG
This sequence comes from Physella acuta, assembly GCF_028476545.2. NCBI lineage: Eukaryota > Metazoa > Mollusca > Gastropoda > Physidae > Physella > Physella acuta. The sequence goes on along the minus strand of NW_026733019.1, from coordinate 67,422 downwards.
GGCCAAACCAAATTTTCACTTATCTGCTTCTAACTTTGTCTATAACTTTTTAACCGTTTGAGATGTGAGCGGCTGGAGTGTATTTTTATTATTTGTAACTTAGAAGGCGAATGTATCGTTTCGTTTCATGTAGTAAATTGTTCGTAGTTTTTAGTTGTGTAGTCCCGTATTATGGCGCCGCTGTCTCACTGTTGATATCCCTGTTTATAGCTAGTTTGTATATATTTCGTTTATATTGTTGTCATTGTTTATATTAAGTGTCTTTTTATATAATTCTGTTGCATGTTTCGTGGCGTTTGGTTTGTTATCTGTGAATTAGGGACTATTTGTTTACGTGTAGTGTGTGAGGTGTGTGGAAGTCGATTTCCGGCGGGTTCAACTCTGTCTTTTGGTGTGTGGAAAGCAGCGATGAAGAGAGCAGGAAGACTCTCTGGTCATCGATTGTAAAGAACAGCAAATTCACACCATCCAGCCGTATTTATTTTGTGTTTGTGTTCGTCATAGACCTGGACGGTGGTCCGAAATTGGGTGTTTTGTTTTGTCTGTTTTGTGTCAGTTTTTATCTATTCTTTTTCTGTGATTTTTCCATTGGTTCCTTAATTTTGATAAATAAATTTTGTTAACTGTTAAAGTTTTTGTTTTATTTTAGTATTTAATTTAGACTAAGGATTAGATATAACCACCGTGGGTTTCACCACGGTTGCACTGACCCGGACAGTTAGATAGATTTTAAGGTATCCCCCCCTAGCAGGGCTTACAGAGATAATCAAGCAATATTTGGTATCCAGGCTCAGGATCAAACAACAATTCTACAAGATGCTGAAATTTTTTTTTTACAATTTATGAACCTAAATATGTATATAAAATGAACTCAGTCGATGGCTGTGGCTCAGTTTTCGTTTCGGCGGCATTGCTTCAAAAAAAAAATGTGTATACCAAAAGTTTGCACTAATAAAATATTTATATACCGATAATTGTTTTATATACTTACTAAACATGACAAAACTAGAGTAACTTACCTATTTACTGTTATAATAATTATAACCGAATAATAAAATATAAAATAACAGATTTGTTTGTTGACAAAGTATTTTACAAAATGCAAACACTTTCACTTTCAACTTTCCCCACAATCTTATTTTTAGAATCATAAAGCCGCAATAAAGGCATATGCAGTTTTATTCAGTACGCTGCTAATTATATTTAGTAAGATGGTATACCAGCCGCTAGGACTATGATGCTAGATCATCGGGCAGTAAAACTGGCCTTTCTGACACATATGCCTAATGTTGAAGCCGGTTTTCTGGCTTGTCGGGCTCAAAGGGTTAATTTAATATCACAATTTAAAAATAAAGTCATACATATTTAGAAATAGTAAGATGTTAATGTCACAATTAAAATGTTTTAGCTCTGTGTTGAGGGCAGGTTCTACATCTAAAGCTGTTCTAACCACCACATGTCAAACAAGGATGTAAATTTTTTTTTTTAAATCTACCAGCTCAGACTGTGGGTAAATTTTTAAAATCCTTTAATTTAAAGTTACAACTTTCATATTTAACAAACTCAATATTCATTCTGTGTGGTCAATAATAAAGTTCATAAAAACTGGGGAGGGGGGAGGAAAGGGGGGGGGGGTAGGGATGAGTGAGTGTTAGGGTATTTAATCAAGTTAATCATAAACTTTAAAAATGCTGTTTAAATGCTACTGGTTTACTGCAGTATTTTAGTTGTAGGCCCATTTGAGAAAAATGATAGACAAGTATTTTTTTGTACATTAGTATTTAGTTCTAATTTAACTATGTGGTAATAAAAATTTTATTTCCTTTAAAATTTTTATCAATTTTTAATATATTTAGGCTTATAGGATTTGTACAAATGGATGAAAACCATTTATACATAAAAAATATCAATTTCATACTTTTTTCATTTTCCATGCCTTGAATATTTGAGAATTGCATTTAATAGCGTCTACAGTTAGTTATGATAATGAATGCATTGCTGGCCCTATTTAGATTGAGTGCACACAGACCAACCAAAGGTGTAAAATATCACCTGCACCTACCAACCAAAGGTGTAAAATATCACCAGCACCTACCAACCAAAGGTGTAAAATATCACCTGCACCTACCAACCAAAGGTGTAAAATATCACCTGCACCTACCAACCAAAGGTGTAAAATATCACCTGCACCTACCTGCAGCATTTCTGTGAAGACGAGCAGCTCTTTCTATGGCATACGGGTCCACATTGGAAAAGTAGGGCAGGTTAACACTGCCTCCACTGGTGGTGGGGGGGTTAGAATAGCTAATGACCGGCATTTGCCAGTTGGATCGGTCATTTATGGAGCGAGGTCTGTGGACATTGGTCAATAGATTAGTAAATATTTCAAGAAAATTGAAGTAGGATCATCACATTTACAAATCTTAAACTTTAAGAAATGTACTTGCCTACGTCCATTAGAAGATTGGCCATCAACTGAAGTTTTACCATAGTTGTCAGTCAATGAATTTATGTTCATATTTGACTGAAATTAAATTCAGATAAAGTGTTACATAATTGTCTAAGTCCTGTCAGTAGATTGTTCCACACCTTTCATACACCAAATTGTTCCACACCTTTCATACACCAAACTGTTCCACACTTTTCATACACCATTAAAATTTTGCTATGTTAAGACCAATAAATAATTCAACAAAGAAAGTTAACTGGATATCTAAATTGATTTTTTAAATTGCTTAAAAATATTTCCCATCTAAAAGCACAGAGACCATCAAAATGTTGCCCATCAAAATGTTGCCCATCAAAATGTTGCCCATCAAAATGTTGCCCATCAAAATGTTGCCCATCAAAATGTTGCCCATCAAAATGTTGCCCATCAAAATGTTGCCCATCAAAATGTTGCCCATCAAAATGTTGCCCATCAAAATGTTGCCCATCAAAATGTTGCCCATCAAAATGTTGGCCATCAAAATGTTGGCCATCAAAATGTTGGCCATCAAAATGTTGGCCATCAAAATGTTGGCCATCAAAATGTTGGCCATCAAAATGTTGGCCATCAAAATGTTGGCCATCAAAATGTTGGCCATCAAAATGTTGGCCATCAAAATGTTGGCCATCAAAATGTTTACCATCATCTCCAAGAGAGCATCCTCAGTTGAGGAGCCACCGTACACTTCCTGGGGAGAGCGGGGTGGAGTTGGTGGTGCTTGGATAGCTCTCATGCCCTGACTATGTTTTGTCAGCAGGTTCGAGTACAGCTTCTTCTCAATGGGTGACAGGGACGAGTCACTGTGTGGGCTGAGGGGCAGGACTGTGCTCTCGCTGTAACGGTTTTAATCAGGGGAAAATTATCTTAAATACACCATAATGTTCATCTACACTCCCCTATCACATGGCAATCTAATTCACAGAGAATACTTACGACTGGTGTTTTGAAATCACGTGACAAACTAATTCACCGAGAATACTTACGACTGGTGTTTTGAAATCACGTGACAAACTAATTCACCGAGAATACTTACGACTGGTGTTTTGAAATCACGTGACAAACTAATTCAACTAGAATACTTACGACTGGTGTTTTGAAAGTAAATTTTGATACAAAATTTTCTCAGTTGGTGAAAGTGTTACATCACTCAGAGGGCTGTACATGGCCAGGTACTCGCTGAAACAGTGTGGTAGGAGATATCATACAAGGCTTGTGGGGGTGGTCAGATTGGGCTTGAGGGAGGGGGGGGTCAGACAGGGCTTGTGAAGGGAGGTGGGTCAGACAGGGCTTGTGGGGGGCGGGGGTCATTAAAACTAGTTAATAAAATCTCACTTGGTTGCAGTTTGCCTTGGGGGTGTCGTCTGTATGCCCACTTCACTAGCTGTCTGAAAAGCTGATGAGCTGAAGGTATTTTCCCCAAACAACTGGAAGTTACCTGCAGGACAGATGGTGCAAGTTACCTGCGTGACCAATTTTGGAAGCTACCTATGAGACAAAATTCCTAATATGGAACAGTTTTTTACCATACGCAGATTGACTGGCAGGTGTGGACACACCTGAGACTGCAGGTGAGGAGGTAGGTGTGGGGCCAACACTGTATGAGGTGGTGTTGCAACAGGTGAAGGCGGCCGACTGGGAGAGCGGAACATTGGCGTAGCTGAGTACTGACTGGAGCTCAGGTGTTGGGTGTTGGCAGTAGGTGTGGCAGCCTGGATCTAAACAATATCAGCTGGGGTTAAAGGTCAGTTACAAACTTATGGCAACGTGGATCTAAACAATATCAGATGGGGTTAAAGGTCAGTTACAAACTTTCTAAGCAGCTTTTAAACTAGCAAATGACTTCACATATTTTGATAGGAAACAATTTAGCTTCTTTATATCAGATTCAGATTAAATGAAAAAAATACATCCTCTACAAGATGCATTAAAAATTCTTTTGTTAAATTGTTAAATTAATAGAAAAACAACTAATGGTTGGTACACTAAATAGGTCAACTGTAGCTAAAAATAGCAACTTTATCTAGGCCACCCTTTAAAACTTTAACATTTGAACAAACCTTTTACAGCCTGCTGAAATTGTTGAAATTGTTGCTGCTGCTGCTGTTGTTGCTGTTGGTTGGTTGAGTTGAGGTTGTTGACGTCAAGAGAGTTGTCCAGGAGGGCATTGATTCGTCTAAATATTTCCAAATTACTGGGCAGTATGTTTTGGCTTTGGTCATTTTCAAAAGTTTCATTTTTTATTGAGACTTGGTCAGTACCCTGTGAGTTGGACCAAGATATGTGGATGAAAAAATCTAATGACCAGGTCTAATCAAGTAGACTTGATTGATTAAGCTGGCAACTTGTATTTTTCAAATAATGTTAAAGCCCAAACAGAAGTATTTGGCAATATAATTAGTCAAATTATTTTTTTTTTAAAAACCAACAGACTAAGGTAAGCCATATATTTTTTTTATTCAAATAGAAGTTTGGCCAACAACACTGAACTAACTAAATACAAAAGCTGTTGATGTATTTTTACATTTGAAGTAGCAGTTTTTGAAGGCAACATCAATAAAAGAGTATACCTACAAAATGTTATGGTTTTAAATAAAGTTGTTGGCGTTTATAAAAATAAACTGAGCAATTAAAATTTGGGGAGAATTTTTATACGTGTCCGATAATAGAATCTTAAAACAAATGGGTGTTAGGTTACATGGCTGGCTAATGTCAATGCTAACCCTGTCCCTAACCCCAACCATACGCCTAACCCTAATTTCAAAACTTAACATAAATTGGTCGAGATTACAATACTACTAACAAACCAACACCTATTTTAAGGAAGAGTCTATTATCAGACATCCGTATCTAAAATCATCCCACATTTTTTATTATGTTTACAAAAATGTAGAGGACCATTTTTACTGCCACTTCCATATTGTCACTTCTGCAATGAGAATCTTGTCTGCAACATAGCAAAGGGAAGCAACTCATCCAAAACAACTTAAACACTTAGTTTGGGGTTATCTAACTCTAAAGTCTAAAACCTTAAAATTCGAGTTAACCTTTACTTACAGCAGAAGACATCTTAAGACTAAAAACTTTTATATTGACCAAGTTTTTAATACACCAGGGATTTTAACTGGACGGTACAGTGATGAAAGAATTTCGGACGGAATTATCCGCTCCTGGACTAGCACCTACACTGGCTCGCGGTCTATGGTCGGGCTGGACCCGGAGTTAGTAGCACACGAGACATGTCGAGTAAATAAATGGGACCTGTTGAAAACTGCTCACTATGTAAACAGGGTCAGGTGTGTATCTTACCTTTACCCGATTCACGTGAGTGACAGTTCACGTCATGCTTGTCGTCTGCTGAAAGATACTTTGTACTGATCTCCCTTGGGATGACTGGACTGTCCAATGACCGGGGCGTGTCGTAAAGTTTTGTCCCCATTATTTTGAACACACGTAAAAGAAATCTGTCTAAAAATAGCTAGTCACTCAACACACTCTAGTCGGTGTGCTGGTAACTAAAAATTATCGCATTTCGCGGATGGCAATAAATCCATACAGTAGCTTTTTATAGCAATTAATTATAAACAGAAAGCTTTTCTGTATCTGGTATTTGATTATCACCGGATGACCTACACACTTTTGTCTAAAATAACCAGCCCTCGCGAGACTCTCGTCCTTTAGACAACTTAGATCTAGATCTAGTCTAGATCGACGTTTTTGCTTTTGAGTTGCCAAGATCGGTTTCTTTCAGACATCTCTTCGGAAGAGGGGAGGGGGTATACTCAGGCTCAGATACTGCGCTCCCCTCCCCCTACTGGAGCACATCCCTAATTGTAATTAAATATCGAAAGTATATTGATCTACTTGATCCGTTTGCTTTGTCTAAATTGTAATTTTGTCACTTTCTAGTGTATGCTAGCACACTGGCGTAGCAAGCAGTGTTTCTTCCAGACATTTTTTTTTCCTCGGGGGGGGGGGGGGGGGGGGGGTGCGGACACTGGTGGTAAAAGTATATGTTTTCTATATAAATTCCATTTCGTTGGATGAAATAGATGCCTTTAGTAACAGTATTTTGGTGTTCCATAAATCTTTAGTAACAATATTTTGGTGTTCCATAAATCTTTAGTAACAATATTTTGGTGTTCCATAAATCTTTAGTAACAATATGTTGGTGTTCCATAAATCTTTAGTAACAATATTTTGGTGTTCCATAAATCTTTAGTAACAATATTTTGGTGGCATGAGTAGTCAGACACAGGACATGCATGGCTGTCCTAGAGGACAAAACCTGGCTGTCCTAGAGGACAAAACCTGGCTGTCCTAGAGGACAAAACCTGGCTGTCCTAGAGGACAAAACCTGGCTAATCTTCCTGTTTGAACTTGATATGATGTTATCCAAACGCAAGTCCAGCATTTAGTTACAGAACAATGAATAGCCTGTAAACAACGCAAGGGAAATAATCCAGTATAAATGAATTTTGAAATGTTTCATTAGTTACTTCCCATGTTTATATTATTTAAACCTATTCAATCCTTTCAATGTTTAGACGTCCCTGTTATTTTTAGTTTTGCCGATAATTGTTTAGTTCAAATATATTTGTCTTTGAAAATCAATTGCACCCTATTTTTATGAATAGTTTAGAATTGCTGAATATTTTTATCTTCCAATTGTATTACGTGATCGTAATTTGTGTCTCCTGTATCAACAATATTAGGTAGAGTTTAGTGTAGAAAAGTATCAACAATATTAGGTAGAGTTTGGTGTAGAAAAGTATCAACAATATCAGGTAGAGTTTAGTATCGAAAAGTATCAACAATATTAGGTAGAGTTTAGTATCGAAAAGTATCAACAATATTAGGTAGAGTTTAGTATCGAAAAGTATCAACAATATCAGGTAGAGTTTAGTATCGAAAAGTATCAACAATATTAGGTAAAGTTTAGTGTAGAAAAGTATCAACAATATTAGGTAAAGTTTAGTGTAGAAAAGTATCAACAATATCAGGTAGAGTTTAGTATCGAAAAGTATCAACAATATTAGGTAGAGTTTAGTATCGAAAAGTATCAACAATATGTAGAGTTTAGTATAGAAATGCTCTCCAAGTTCAAGAATATTTTGCTTTTAGCTGTGATTTTAAACAAAATTTTACAATGTGTGTACCTTAAAATATTTTATATTATTAAAAAGCGATCATATTGTGTGTTGGTGTGTTCTTCAACTCAATATCTGGGGGGGGGGGGGAGGTAGAGAGAATCGAGATGTTTATTACTGTTGTAACATTGTGCTATTATATTAATGGTCTGTGGTTGTGTGCACATGTATTTCCACTTTGCAGTCAGCTTGGAAATAAACCGTTATTAGAACCCTTTGAAAAGAATATTTGTCAACAAAAAAAAATAAATAAATAAATAAATAAACTGGGAGTGATCTCCCCTAAACTTTCTCGAATATTCTTATATAAAATAACAGGGGATGGGAACTCGGGCTATAGACATGATTTTTAATCCATTTTAAATACTTAAAGTTTTAAAAATAGAATAAAATCTCGTAGACAAATTAATTGCACACCAAGTGAACGCCAAATAAAAAAGCGCATAATAGTGCGCAGTATTATTATTACTTTTAAAATTTACATTAGTTTTTTGAGAAATCGGAAGTAGCGTAAAGTACTACTTCCAGTCAACGGAAATGACTCAAAATTTAATAGAAGGTAGAGAATTAGATCTTATACTTACATATGAAATTTCATTTATCTATCTGAAATAGTACTCAAGTTATAGGCTTTTGAAAAATTCAAAGTAGGAAAAGTACCACTTCCGGTTATCGGAAATCGCTCAAAAGTTGATACGGATCTACGATTTTGATTAAATACTTATATATGAAATTTCATCAACCTAGCTGTAACGGTACTCAAGTTATCGTGTTTACACACGGACAGACAGACAGACACACAGACAGACACACAGACATACGGACAAGATTGCAAAATTATGTTTTTCCGTATCAGTGAGGTGTGAAACGTCGAGATTTGTAAAAATCTCGATTTTTTTTTTTTGCACGATTACAATACTTTCTCTATACTTCGTATATACGAGAAAGTAAAAATGACATCGACCATTATAATAAACCGGGAGTGATCTCCCCTAAACTTTCTCGAATATTCTTATAAAAAACAACAGGGGATGGGAACTCGGGCTATAGACATGATTTTTAATCAATTTTAAATACTTAAAGTTTTAAAAATAGAATAAAATCTCGTAGACAAATGAATTGCACACCAAGTGAACGCTAAATAAAAGAGTGTTTAATAGTGCGCAATATTATTAGTACTTTAAAAATTTACATTAGTTTTTTGAGAAATCGGAAGTAGCGTAAATTACTACTTCCGGTCAATGGAAATTACTCAAAATTTAACAGAAGGTAGAGAATTAGATCTTTAACTAATGTGCGAAATTTCATTTATCTATGTGAAATAATACTCAAGTTATAGGCTTTTTAAAAATTCAAAGTAGAAAAAGTACCACTTCCGGTTCTCGGAAATCGCTCAAAAGTTGATACGGATCTACGATTTTGATAAACTACTTATATATGAAATTTCATCAACCTAGCTGTAACGGTACTCAAGTAATCGTGTTTACACACGGACAGACACACAGACACACACACACACAGACATACGGACAGAGTTGCAAAGCCCAGTTTTTCAGACTGGATTACACACAAAACCTCTTAATTTTGATACATCTGGATTGATAATTTTTGCCCGATTAAAATAAGTCCCCTATACTTCGGATGTGATGAAGGACTGAGGTGTAATACGGTGAAAATTGTTAAAATTTCAAGTGATTTTTGTGCACGATTACAATACTTTCTCTATACTTCGTATATACGAGAAAGTAAAAATGACATCGACCATTATAAAGCGGTTATCGCTCACCTATTGTCACCAGTTGTACATAATAATGTAAATGTTATAGCTGTAAACAACGAGTGCTAAGATACTAAGGGTAAGAATGCACGACTAGCAACAACATAGCACCGTTAGCCTATATAACTGTATAGAAATAAATGTGAGTAGTTTAGCCATATCCTGATAATTATAGCACCAGCTATCTATAAATACATATTTGTAACATTACTTCGACTGAAGTCTTGTAAATAAATGTTCATACTAAATGCACTACTGGTTCTAGAGACTAATAATTATTTAGACAATTTTTTTTCTGTATGGAACCCGAGCATTGTTCCAGCCACCATTGGATCGCATATAAATAAATCACAGACACAAACACTTTTTACCTGTTAATTTAGAGCTATGGTTATTCTGTATTTTAATATAGCCTTATCTACTGTGGGTATCATAATTTTTTTAAAATTAAAAAAAAAAAGAAGCATTTTCGACAAGATTGTGAACCCCTGCACTCTTCTGATCAAACGTGTTTCAAACGTTCTTGTTATAGTCATACATGTTACTTAAATTCAAAGAAACGTTGGAACCTACATTTTGACATAACTATCATTTAAGCTGTTTTATTGGAAAAAAATTTTGCGATTTTTTTTAAAATGGCAATTTGTGTTTTTTACTCCTCTTTTTTAATTGTACCAAAAAGTGAAAAAGCCAATTTTAATGCATTCAATTAAAATGATGTAATTTTTTAAAAGTTTAAAAACAAACAAAAAATTTGGTATGGGCTATCTTAGAATCCTGAGTTGTTGACATAGCAACTTTCATAACAACTCCGATACCGTTCTAAAAAGTCAAACATGACGCACTTCCTGTTAGGCTAGTTTACGGATATCCAGTCAATCGGAGTTTATTCATCAACACACTCATACTACAGTCTCTACAATAGACAACAAATTGTTGGAGTTTATTCATCAACACACTAGTTCTACAGTCTCTACCCACAAATTGTTGGAGTTTATTCATCAACACACTAGTTCTACAGTCTCTACCCAATACATTGTTCGTTTTTTGTTCGTTACGTTAGCCTATAACCCGCCTATAAAATGTAAGTTAAAATGTTAGCCGAAAGCTAAGCCTTTGTAAGCCTGTCCATGGGGCTTGAAGGCTTAGGGCGAGTTTTTGGCTGTTTACCAGTGTAGATTTAACCAACCCATTTTCCTGGCTCGCAGTTTTCCATTGTCCTGGTTCGCAGTTTTCCATTGTACTGGTTCGCAGTTTTCCATTGTCCTAGTTCGCAGTTTTCCATTGTCCTGGTTCGCAGTTTTCCATTGTCACGTTTGTCCCCCCCCCCCTCCCATATCTACACTCCCCATAAATGACTAGAGCCCATTCCCCTTCCAACAGTAAATCAATCTGAATGCTGTTGAACGCACCAGCTAGTATAAAATGGCCAAACGAAACAGGTGGTGGGCAAATTTAAGTGTTTGATTTGAGCATGCGCACTCACGGAGAACGCTAAAATAATCGGTTGGTTTGCACATGCGCAGTGTGATTAAAGTAGCAATCCGTTGTTACGCTTCTGTCACCCACACGTGGTTGGATATTTATTGAATGTCGGAAACATGTGGACCCTTTGTTTTAGGCAAACTTGTGGAACTTTTGTTTTAGGTAAACTTGTGGGACCATTTGTTTTAGGCAAACTTGTGGAACTTTTTGTTCTAACCAAACTTGTGGGACCATTTGTTCTAACCAAACCTACAACTAGTTCTGTTAAGATTTGGTTAACTTGACTCACACTGTTTGGTTTCAGACTTTAAGAGTAAAACATTCCATGCATGGGCGTAGCGAGGGGGGGGGGGGGGTGCGGGGGTGCGGACCGCACCGGGTGACACCATTTAGGGCGGTGACACCAAGGCAAAAAATAGCAAAATATATACAGAAAAAATGATAATTTCACTTAACTAAAAGTTTAATTAGAGTGAATGAAATAGTCTTTTCAGAACAAAATGGACAATCCGGACACAGGTGGAGGGGGGGGGGGGGGAGGGGGTGACACTATGACGTAAATCTGCTAATGATAAATAAAACATGCAACACCTAGCTGAGTTTATAACCGAATATAGCTACTCATCGCTAGTATTATCTGAGCACAATTTCAAGCAATCACCGTGGGGGTGACGAGGGGGGGGGGGGGGGGGGGGTTACATCAACTCAACGTTGCAATATATATTCCTGAGGAAAACGGGTTGGTTAAGAATCGTAATAAGCTATGTTAATCCGTGTATGGGGTGGGGGGGGGGGGGGTAATAAAATACATCCAGAAGAAAAAAAATATTTGAATACATATACACATGCGCATACACATACTTATAAGTATATATATATATATATATATATATATATATATATATATATATATATATATATATATATGTATATATATATATATATATATATATATATATATATATATATATATATATATATATATATATATATATTCTTACGGGGGGATGACACCATTAGATGCCGCACTGTGTGACACTCGACCTCGCTACGCCACTGATTCCATGGATTCTAGATCTACGGAAAAAAACAAGACTTTGACTCAGGCTAGATAGATCTAGATCTAGATCTAGAATCTATTCCAATAATACATTTTATATACTAAACTATTTCATGCCTTAATTATTTTATAGAAATCTTTGTTTGTTTAACCATGGAATTGGCTAATTTGGGATAAAATTTAATTTGAAAGAATAGGGCCTGTTCGCGTAAGTTAAGTTTCTTCAGTACCTCTTTTATTCTACATGAGACCTATAGTGCCTAAGTAGTGGCACGGGTTCGAGACACACCAAGTCAAACTTAATTTGTTTTTCAATTTTTTCATTTTTTTTTAACATATGAATGATAAAGTTGCCTATCGGGACTTGGCGGGACACGGGGCAGGTGAAGTAGAGTTCACCTGTTTGTCTTTTCAGCATATGAAGGGATAACGTGGTCAGACCCATGCTCTACCGAAATAGGTGTTTTTAAAAGACAAAAACGACATAACTACAATTGAACAGCCGGGTTTTAACGAAATCTTTTAAGTCACTTAATTTTAAGCCTCTTAATCAGCGAGTACATTTAATATGGTATTGTGTTGACTAATAATGTATATAATTTGGTTTTAATTTTTCTAATAGGGTATTGGTAGTCTATGCTATTTTAAACAAGTATAAACATAGACAGTACATAAAACCAAACCCCTTCTTTTTCATAATCTTAACAATGTTTCATTCCAATGCTCTTGGTCAATAAAATGTTTCTATTCTTAAGTTTCCGATAATGACTTTTTAAAAAGTTGAATTATAATTCATTTCATTTCTCACTTTCGTAGTAATATACATTTTCTTCATCTCTACCGTTTCTTCCCCTTTCACCACAGAAAGAAATTTTAAAAATGTAATTCATAAAAAAAAAAAAATAATAGAAAACCAGTATCCGCTACCCCCAAACGCCCCCCCCCCCCCCCCCACGCACACACATCCCCCACACACTCCTCCGGACAGTTTTAAAATGCCGCTCCCCGGAGATACATATCCAAAAGAAAAACCGGGTAGCCTTTTGTAAAGAGAAGAGAGCTAAAAGTCACCAGAATTGCCAGTCTAACGGGTACAGATGGCTAGTCATAGCATACAAGCTTGTTATTGAAACGTTTTTTATGAATTTTTTTTTCAGTACTTTAAATTTTTAAATTTACAATAGAGTTGCATGACTAAAAACCATTGCGCATCTAATTAACGTGATGACGCGTGTATAATAGTGCAGAATAGTTGGGTAAGACAGACTACTCATTTGGACAAAATTTTTAGTTAATTCATAAAAAAATTAATTAGGCATCCAATTAAGTAAAATTTAATGTCAGACTGCATTGTCTTCACGTCTTGACCCATGTGCTAACTTTGAACCGCATCGGTCAGTTAGAAGTGCCCAGACATATTTTTACACCAGTTATCCGTTTACACATGGTGAACGGATAACTGGTGTAAAAATATATAACCTGGTATAACAGATACAGATACGAACAAACAAAGAAGCATACAGCGCAACAGATACAGAGACGAACAAACAAAGAAACATGCATCGCTGTTTAGCGGGTTGATTCAACCGTTAGCGCAACGTGTGGATCCAAGTGTTCGCAAGCCTACAGTGCTTTCAGAGTGGTGATCTGTGGGTCACGTCCGTCGCTTGCCTGACCCACCCCCCCCCCCCCTCCCCCACCCCCAGCACCTGTTGCACGTATGGTTAATGCCGTCCATTGGTAAGCCGGGTGATTCTAATTAAATCTAGCGGCGGCTTTAAACAAATGACAGTCATACGTTTTGATGAGGCAGTTAATTAATGCTACCCACAATCCCCTATAAATATGGATGAACGCGAGTTTTATCACGCTCTTCAGTGGACTCACGCGCATCAGACTCACGTCATCACGAGAATGTGCCACAACTCACAGCAACTTCAGCGGTCGAGGAACCGTGGTGGTGATAGTCATTTTATCTTTCTTATTTATTTACTGTACATGTATACTTTACTTTAGATGTAAACTTTACTTTAGTTGTAAACTTTACTTTAGACGTAAACTTTACTTTAGATGTAAACTTTACTTTAGGTGTAAACTTTACTTTAGATGTAAACTTTACTTTAGATGTAAACTTTACTTTAGATGTAAACTTTACTTTAGATATAAACTTTACTTTAGATATAAACTTTACTTTAGATGTAAACTTTACTGTAGATGTAAACTTTACTTTAGATATAAACTTTACTTTAGATATAAACTTTAAATGTGTTAGTTTGTTATCGAGCCCTCACATAGACTCCACAATTTGAAAAGACTTAGCTCTCCAGCAGAAGTTAGTCGACAATCTAACCGAGGTGTCTCATGTGAGTCTCCGATTTCTAACTCTATCGCTGTCGGTCACAGTTCAGTGACTTTTAGGCTGGGTCTCATGCAGGACACACGTCATGTAGGACACACATATAGGACAGACTTCGTGTAGGACACACATGTAGGACACACGTAGTGTAGGACACACGTCGTGGTAGGACACACGTCGTGTAGGACACACGTCGTGTAGGACACACGTCGTGTAGGACACACGTCGTGTAGGACACACGTCATGTAGGACACACGTCATGTAGGACACACGTCGTGTAGGACACACGTCGTGTAGGACACACGTCGTGTAGGACACACGTCATGTAGGACACACGTCGTGTAGGACACACGTCGTGTAGGACACACGTCGTGTAGGACACACGTCGTGTAGGACACACGTCATGTAGGACACACGTCGTGTAGGACACACGTCGTGTAGGACACACGTCATGTAGGACACACGTCGTGTAGGACACACGTCATGTAGGACACACGTCGTGTAGGACACACGTCGTGTAGGACACACGTCGTGTAGGACACACGTCGTGTAGGACACACGTCGTGTAGGACACACGTCAATGTATTTTTTCTGCAGGTCAGTGTCATTAGGTCATTGAAGGTCATCTGTCAAGGTCATGTGTGGTGACTTGACAGAACTTGTCAAACTAAATGGTGACTTGACAGAGAATTTGTCAAATGGTGACTTGACATAACTTGTCAAACTAAATGGTGACTTGACAGAGAATTTGTCAAATGGTGACTTGACATAACTTGTCAAACTAAATGGTGACTTGACAGAACTTGTCAAACTAAATGGTGACTTGACAGAACTTGTCAAATGTTGACTTGACAGAACTTGTCAAACTAAATGGTGACTTGACAGAACTTGTCAAATGTTGACTTGACAGAACTTGTCAAACTAAATGGTGACTTGACAGAACTTGTCAAACTAAATGGTGACTTGACAGAACTTGTCAAATGGTGACTTGACATAACTTGTCAAACTAAATGTTGACTTGAGACATAACTTGTCAAACTAAATGTTGACTTGAGAAAGAACTTGTCAAACTAAATGGTGACTTGACAGAGAGTTTGTCAAATGGTGACCTGACATAACTTGTCAAACTAAATGGTGACTTGACAGAACTTGTCAAATGTTGACTTGACAGAACTTGTCAAACTAAATGTTGACTTGAGACATAACTTGTCAAACTAAATGTTGACTTGAGACAGAACTTGTCAAACTAAAGTCTACAAGAAAACATATTGTCACGGTTGGTTAAGTTGGGGCAGACAGACAGACAGACATACAGACAGACAGACAGACAGACAGCCAACGAAGACCTGGTGTAATGACAGAATGACTGTAACCAGATCCCCCTGATAAAGTTGCAGGTGAATTTTTGACGGGCAAGCACGGTCTGGTTGTCGTCTGCTAGAATTGGTCGTCTGCCACGGTTGGTCTCAGCCTGGCATGTGGATATTTTGTAGATCGTTCCTAGTGGATATGTGGATATTCCGTGGATATGTGGATAATTAGTGACTATGTGGATAATTAGTGACTATGTGGATAATTAGTGACTATGTGGAT
This sequence comes from Physella acuta, assembly GCF_028476545.2. NCBI lineage: Eukaryota > Metazoa > Mollusca > Gastropoda > Physidae > Physella > Physella acuta. Next base: position 51,516 of record NW_026733019.1, on the reverse strand, counting down.
AATTAGTGACTATGTGGATAATTAGTGACTATGTGGATAATCAATGCATGTTTTCCGACCAGTTACCTTATGGTACAAAACTGTCTGTCACGTGTTACCCGCACAGCTCAGTCTAGGTGCTCAGCCCCACCCCCCGCCCCCACACCGCTCTGGACCAAAATATTCTACTCACTCCCCCCCCCCCCCCCCCGCCCCACCCTAGGACGTACAAGTCTGCTACACACCACCCTGGACCAAAATATTCTACTCACTCCCCCCCCGCCCCACCCTAGCGGGGACAGAGCAGACTTTCCCATCTGTAGCGCGTGTACCATCTGTCTGCCGCATCTAATTAGTCACGTTATTTTAATCAGACACGCTCGACTCCTGTTGCTGAATAAAATTTTTTTAACTTTGTGTTGCTGTGTGTGTGTGCGTCTGTGTCTCTGTGTGTGTCTGTGTGTCTGTGTGTGTGTGTCTGTGTGTGTGCCTGTGTATGTGTGTCTGTGAATGACAGTGTGTGTATGAGTGTGTGTATGACGATGTGTATGTGTGTCTCTGACGATGTGCGGTAGTGTGTCTTTGATAGTATGTCACGGTATTTTGTGGTATTTTTTTTTTCTTTCTGTTTGATAAAGCTCTCATAAAAAGAGACATTTTCCAAAGTTTTGTTTTTAAACGGTTTTTTTTTTCAATAGGCTGGCAAAAGTTGCAGGCATCCAGAAACTGATGACTGACAGAAGAGTTGTGGGATACAGGCTAGCAGGTGGTGATACAGGCTAACAGGTGGTGATACAGGCTAGCAGAATGGTGATACAGGCTAGTGGGGTGGTGATGCAGGCTAGCAGGGTGGTGATACAGACTAGCAGGTAGTGATACAGACTAGCAGGGTGGTGATACAGGCTAGCGGTGTGGTGATACAGGCTAGCAGGTAGTGATACAGACTAGCAGAATGGTGATACAGGCTAGCAGGTAGTGATACAGACTAGCAGGTAGTGATACAGACTAGCAGAGTGGTGATACAGGCTAGCAGGTAGTGATACAGACTAGCAGGTAGTGATACAGACTAGCAGGTAGTGATACAGACTAGCAGGTAGTGATACAGGCTAGCAGGTAGTGATACAGACTAGCAGGTAGTGATACAGACTAGCAGGTAGTGATACAGGCTAGCAGGTAGTGACACAGACTAGCAGGTAGTGATACAGACTAGCAGGTAGTGATACAGGCTAGCAGGTAGTGATACAGACTAGCAGGTAGTGATACAGGCTAGCAGGTAGTGATACAGGCTAGCGGTGTGGTGATACAGACTAGCAGGGTGGTGATACAAACTAGCAGGTGGTGATACAGGCTAGCAGGTGGTGATACAGACTAGCAACGTGGTGATACAGGCTAGCAGAATGGTGATACAGACTAGCAGGTGGTGATACAGACTAGCAGGTAGTGATACAGACTAGCAAGCTAACATGAGACCATAGAGAGCTAATGTTTGTTTTACACGTCAACAGCCGTAACTCAGGTGAGTACTAGTGCTCACACCAGGCACGTTCAGTCAGCCGTGTCGTGTAGGTGAGTCAGCCGTGTCGTGTAGGTGAGTCAGCCGTGTCGTGTAGGTGAGTCAGCCGTGTCGTGTAGGTGAGTCAGCCGTGTCGTGTAGGTGAGTCAGCCGTGTCGTGTAGGTGAGTCAGCCGTGTCGTGTAGGTGAGTCAGCCGTGTCGTGTAGGTGAGTCAGCCGTGTCGTGTAGGTGAGTCAGCCGTGTCGTGTAGGTGAGTCAGCCGTGTCGTGTAGGTGAGTCAGCCGTGTCGTGTAGGTGAGTCAGCCGTGTCGTGTAGGTGAGTCAGCCGTGTCGTGTAGGTGAGTCAGCCGTGTCGTGTAGGTGAGTCAGCCGTGTCGTGTAGGTGAGTCAGCCGTGTCGTGTAGGTGAGTCAGCCGTGTCGTGTAGGTGAGTGAGTCAGCCGTGTCGTGTAGGTGAGTCAGCCGTGTCGTGTAGGTGAGTCAGCCGTGTCGTCTAGGTGAGTGAGTCAGCCGTGTCGTGTAGGTGAGTCAGCCGTGTCGTGTAGGTGAGTCAGCCGTGTCGTCTAGGTGAGTGAGTCAGCCGTGTCGTGTAGGTGAGTCAGCCGTGTCGTGTAGGTGAGTGAGTCAGCCGTGTCGTCTAGGTGAGTGAGTCAGCCGTGTCGTGTAGGTGAGTCAGCCGTGTCGTCTAGGTGAGTGAGTCAGCCGTGTCGTGTAGGTGAGTCAGCCGTGTCGTGTAGGTGAGTGAGTCAGCCGTGTCGTGTAGGTGAGTCAGCCGTGTCGTGTAGGTGAGTCAGCCGTGTCGTGTAGGTGAGTGAGTCAGCCGTGTCGTTATGTTGGCGTGGTGTCTAGGTAAGAATAGGTGTGAGGGATTGTGTGTGGGAATGTGTTAGGTGTGAGGGAATGTGTGAGGGAATGTGTGAGGGAATGTGTGAGGTGTGAGGGAATGTGTGCTGTGTGAGGGAATGTGTGTGTGGATTTGAGATAGCTTGTTTATGGTGATTCTTTTTTTTTTCAAATTTTATTCCAACATCACTTTTCATTGTCACCTGTCTTAAGTTAATTACAAACTTAATCAATTAAACGTTTCACACCTCCACACCAGCTCGCGCACGGCAGGAGCGACACTTCCGGTAATGCCGGCAGTTCCGGCCTTGAGTTCCGGTTTAGATTCACCCCCACGCCTACCCTGTAGACATCCGAATTTGTTGAAAGTGAGCACAAATTCGTGTCTGCGAGGTACGGGGTCGGGGCGACATAACGGCACAAGAAAACTGGTCTTATACAGAGTGTAGGTCAAGTATGTAACACAGGACGTGAATGTAGGTCAAGTGTGTAACACATGACGTGAATGTAGGTCAAGTGTGTAACACATGACGTGAATGTAGGTCAAGTGTGTAACACAGGACGTGAATGTAGGTCAAGTGTGTAACATATGACGTGAATGTAGGTCAAGCGCTTTTCATGTATTAAATACATCTGTGAATGTATGATATGGATAAGACACCGGCAGATGTATGACGTAGTTGAGCTTGTCTGACACAGCAGAGGTGGGTAGAAGTGTGTAATGTGTACTGTACACATTTATATCTTGACATGTTGTGGTTTATATCTTGGCATTTTGTGGTTTGTGTACGAAAATAAAAGAAAAACATTAAGAAATAACAGTATAAAATGTGTGGTCAATTCATTACAATTTTTGTTGTGTTTTTTTAAGTGTTTGACATAAATAAAACCCCTTCTCCTCCCATCTGTCGCTCTACATGCGGAAGTTGTCAGTGACTTCAAGTTGTCAGTGACTTCAAGTTGTCAGTGACTTCAAGTTGTCAGTGACTTCAAGTTGTCAGTGACTGTCAGTGACTTCAAGTTGTCAGTGACTGTCAGTGACTTCAAGTTGTCAGTGACTTCAAGTTGTCAGTGACTTCAAGTTGTCAGTGACTTCAAGTTGTCAGTGACTTCAAGTTGTCAGTGACTGTCAGTGACTTCAAGTTGTCAGTGACTGTCAGTGACTTCAAGTTGTCAGTGACTTCAAGTTGTCAGTGACTTCAAGAGTGACTTCAAGTTGTCAGTGACTTCAAGTTGTCCGTGACTTCAAGTTGTCAGTCAGTGACTTCAAGTTGTCCGTGACTTCAAGTTGTCCGTGACTTCAAGTTGTCAGTGACTTCAAGTTGTCAGTGACTTCAAGTTGTCCGTGACTTCAAGTTGTCCGTGACTTCAAGTTGTCCGTGACTTCAAGTTGTCCGTGACTTCAAGTTGTCCGTGACTTCAAGTTGTCAGTGACTTCAAGTTGTCAGTGACTTCAAGTTGTCCGTGACTTCAAGTTGTCAGTCAGTGACTTCAAGTTGTCCGTGACTTCAAGTTGTCCGTGACTTCAAGTTGTCCGTGACTTCAAGTTGTCAGTGACTTCAAGTTGTCAGTGACTTCAAGTTGTCCGTGACTTCAAGTTGTCCGTGACTTCAAGTTGTCAGTGACTTCAAGTTGTCAGTGCCTTCAAGTTGTCCGTGACTTCAAGTTGTCCGTGACTTCAAGTTGTCCGTGACTTCAAGTTGTCCGTGACTTCAAGTTGTCCGTGACTTCAAGTTGTCCGTGACTTCAAGTTGTCCGTGACTTCAAGTTGTCAGTGACTTCAAGTTGTCCGTGACTTCAAGTTGTCCGTGACTTCAAGTTGTCCGTGACTTCAAGTTGTCCGTGACTTCAAGTTGTCCGTGACTTCAAGTTGTCCGTGACTTCAAGTTGTCAGTGACTTCAAGTTGTCCGTGACTTCAAGTTGTCAGTCAGTGACTTCAAGTTGTCCGTGACTTCAAGTTGTCCGTGACTTCAAGTTGTCAGTGACTTCAAGTTGTCCGTGACTTCAAGTTGTCCGTGACTTCAAGTTGTCCGTGACTTCAAGTTGTCAGTGACTTCAAGTTGTCAGTGACTTCAAGTTGTCAGTGACTTCAAGTTGTCAGTCAGTGACTTCAAGTTGTCAGTGATTTCAAGTTGTCAGTGACTTCAAGTTGTCAGTGACTTCAAGTTGTCCGTGACTTCAAGTTGTCCGTGACTTCAAGTTGTCCGTGACTTCAAGTTGTCCGTGACTTCAAGTTGTCCGTGACTTCAAGTTGTCCGTGACTTCAAGTTGTCAGTGACTTCAAGTTGTCCGTGACTTCAAGTTGTCCGTGACTTCAAGTTGTCCGTGACTTCAAGTTGTCCGTGACTTCAAGTTGTCCGTGACTTCAAGTTGTCCGTGACTTCAAGTTGTCAGTGACTTCAAGTTGTCCGTGACTTCAAGTTGTCAGTCAGTGACTTCAAGTTGTCCGTGACTTCAAGTTGTCCGTGACTTCAAGTTGTCAGTGACTTCAAGTTGTCCGTGACTTCAAGTTGTCCGTGACTTCAAGTTGTCCGTGACTTCAAGTTGTCAGTGACTTCAAGTTGTCAGTGACTTCAACTTGTCAGTGACTTCAAGTTGTCAGTGACTTCAAGTTGTCAGTGACTTCAAGTTGTCCGTGACTTCAAGTTGTCCGTGACTTCAAGTTGTCCGTGACTTCAAGTTGTCCGTGACTTCAAGTTGTCCGTGACTTCAAGTTGTCAGTGACTTCAAGTTGTCAGTGACTTCAAGTTGTCCGTGACTTCAAGTTGTCAGTCAGTGACTTCAAGTTGTCCTTGACTTCAAGTTGTCCGTGACTTCAAGTTGTCCGTGACTTCAAGTTGTCCGTGACTTCAAGTTGTCAGTGACTTCAAGTTGTCCGTGACGTCAAGTTGTCAGTGACTTCAAGTTGTCCGTGACTTCAAGTTGTCCGTGACTTCAAGTTGTCAGTCAGTGACTTCAAGTTGTCAGTGACTTCAAGTTGTCAGTCAGTGACTTCAAGTTGTCAGTGACTTCAAGTTGTCAGTGACTTCAAGTTGTCAGTGACTTCATGACTTCAAGTTGTCCGTGACTTCAAGTTGTCCGTGACTTCAAGTTGTCAGTCAGTGACTTCAAGTTGTCCGTGACTTCAAGTTGTCCGTGACTTCAAGTTGTCAGTGACTTCAAGTTGTCCGTGACTTCAAGTTGTCAGTGACTTCAAGTTGTCACCAGTGACTTCAAGTTGTCAGTCAAGTTGTCAGTGACTTCAAGTTGTCAGTGACTTCAAGTTGTCAGTGACTTCAAGTTGTCAGTGACTTCAAGTTGTCAGTGACTTCAAGTTGTCAGTGACTTCAAGTTGTCAGTCAGTGACTTCAAGTTGTCAGTGACTTCAAGTTGTCAGTCAGTGACTTCAAGTTGTCCGTGACTTCAAGTTGTCAGTCAGTGACTTCAAGTTGTCCGTGACTTCAAGTTGTCCGTGACTTCAAGTTGTCAGTCAGTGACTTCAAGTTGTCCGTGACTTCAAGTTGTCCGTGACTTCAAGTTGTCAGTGACTTCAAGTTGTCCGTGACTTCAAGTTGTCAGTGACTTCAAGTTGTCCGTGACTTCAAGTTGTCAGTCAGTGACTTCAAGTTGTCCGTGACTTCAAGTTGTCCGTGACTTCAAGTTGTCAGTGACTTCAAGTTGTCAGTGACTTCATGACTTCAAGTTGTCAGTCAGTGACTTCAAGTTGTCCGTGACTTCAAGTTGTCAGTCAGTGACTTCAAGTTGTCCGTGACTTCAAGTTGTCCGTGACTTCAAGTTGTCAGTCAGTGACTTCAAGTTGTCCGTGACTTCAAGTTGTCAGTCAGTGACTTCAAGTTGTCCGTGACTTCAAGTTGTCAGTGACTTCAAGTTGTCCGTGACTTCAAGTTGTCCGTGACTTCAAGTTGTCAGTCAGTGACTTCAAGTTGTCCGTGACTTCAAGTTGTCAGTCAGTGACTTCAAGTTGTCCGTGACTTCAAGTTGTCAGTCAGTGACTTCAAGTTGTCCGTGACTTCAAGTTGTCCGTGACTTCAAGTTGTCAGTCAGTGACTTCAAGTTGTCCGTGACTTCAAGTTGTCCGTGACTTCAAGTTGTCAGTCAGTGACTTCAAGTTGTCCGTGACTTCAAGTTGTCAGTCAGTGACTTCAAGTTGTCAGTCAGTGACTTCAAGTTGTCCGTGACTTCAAGTTGTCAGTGACTTCATGACTTCAAGTTGTCAGTCAGTGACTTCAAGTTGTCCGTGACTTCAAGTTGTCAGTGACTTCAAGTTGTCAGTGACTTCAAGTTGTCAGTGACTTCAGTCAGTGACTTCAAGTTGTCAGTGACTTCAAGTTGTCAGTGACTTCAAGTTGTCAGTGACTTCAAGTTGTCAGTGAATTCAAGTTGTCAGTGAATTCAAGTTTTCCAGTTCACTAAGTTAATCTGGTCTAGGGCTACACACTAGGTTTGAAACAAGTTGTTTAAAATGTTTCAAGGGAGAAAATCCATTATAACATGCGTTATGGTTTTTCATTCGAGGTTAACTCCCCTAAATATAAAAAAAAGCTCACCATGCGTGGTTTCTGTGTGGTTATCTGTGTGTTTGACTGTGTGGTTGTCTGTGTGGTTGTCTGTGTGGTTGTCTCTGTGGTTGTCTGTGTGGTTGTCTGTGTGGTTGTCTGTGTGTTTATCTGTGTGTTTGTCTATGCGATTGTTACTCGGGATTGTCTCTTGGTGTGTCAGATAGAGCTTTCGATTTTGTTTAAGATCAGTGCCACTATCTAGATAGTATTTAATATCATACATATAGTATACATATAGTATACATATAGTATACATAGATCATACATATAGTATACATATAGTATACATATAGTATACATATAGTATACATATATCATACATATAGTATACATATATCATACATATAGTATGCATATATCATACAATTAGTATACATATATCATACATATAGTATACAGAAATCATACAGATAGTATACATATATTATACAGAAACTATATCGATATTATATACATAGTATGACTATATACCGATAGTATACATATATTATAAAGATTATATACACATAGTATACAGATATACAGATTTTATACAGATAGTATACAGATATTAAACACATTGTTCACATATATTAAACCTATTGTACAGATAGTACAGATATTTTGTGATATAATCTACATATTATGTATAAATAGATAGTATACAGATAGTATAAATTTAGTATACAGATATTTCGTGAAATAATCGATTTATTATGTCTAAATATTCGTATAATACAGGGGTCTCCAAACTACGGCCCGCGGGCCGGATGCGGCCCGCGAGGTCATCTCATCCGGCCCGCGGAGATCTTTTGTCCACGGAAAAAACGTTTGTTGGTGATAACTGAGGAACTTTGCCCAGAAAAATCAAAGACATGCCTGGAAGAAACTGGCCCCCAAACTGAACTTTGATAGTCAATGCGGCCCTCGGGCTGAAAAGTTTGGAGACCCCTGGTATAATATATAGTTTAAAATGACTTAATGATTTCTCTATTGAATATAAATAGGGGAGATAAGTTACTACATAGTAGCAATCGTTCAGGTGAGCTTGTCTTTCCATTAGCTCAATGGCAGATAACTAAAGTAAACTCATTATTTTCTTTTTATTGCTACTTTAATAATTTGATTGAAAATTAGATATCCTTACCCTGTCTTCGGAAATGAAGTTATGTATAAAGAAAGTGGGTAAAAAAGACTTAAATCAACACAACTTGACCACCTCAGACTTAGATCTACACAACTTGACCACAAACCCTCAGACTTAGATCTACACAACTTGACCACAAACCCTCAGACTTAGATCTACACAACTTGACCACAAACCCTCAGACTTAGATCTACACAACTTGACCACAAACCCTCAGACTTAGATCTACACAACTTGACCACCTCAGACTTAGATCAACTTGACCACAAACCCACAGACTTAGATCTACACAACTTGACCACCACAGACTTAGATCTACACAACTTGACCACAAACCCTCAGACTTAGATCTACACAACTTGACCACAAACCCTCAGACTTAGATCTACACAACTTGACCACAAACCCTCAGACTTAGATCTACACAACTTGACCACAAACCCTCAGACTTAGATCTACACAACTTGACCACCTCAGACTTAGATCAACTTGACCACAAACCCACAGACTTAGATCTACACAACTTGACCACCACAGACTTAGATCTACACAACTTGACCACCTCAGACTTAGATCTACACAACTTGACCACCTCAGACTTAGATCTACACAACTTGACCACCTCAGACTTAGATCTACACAACTTGACCACAAACCCTCAGACTTAGATCTACACAACTTGACCACAAACCCTCAGACTTAGATCTACACAACTTGACCACAAACCCTCAGACTTAGATCTACACAACTTGACCACAAACCCTCAGATTTAGATCTACACAACTTGACCACCTCAGACTTAGATCTACACAACTTGACCACCTCAGACTTAGATCTACACAACTTGACCACAAACCCTCAGACTTAGATCTACACAACTTGACCACAAACCCTCAGACTTAGATCTACACAACTTGACCACCTCAGACTTAGATCTACACAACTTGACCACAAACCCTCAGACTTAGATCTACACAACTTGACCACAAACCCACAGACTTAGATCTACACAACTTGACCACAAACCCACAGACTTAGATCTACACAACTTGACCACAAACCCTCAGACTTAGATCTACACAACTTGACCACAAACCCTCAGACTTAGATCAACTTGACCACAAACCCTCAGACTTAGATCTACACAACTTGACCACAAACCCTCAGACTTAGATCTACACAACTTGACCACCTCAGACTTAGATCTACACAACTTGACCACCTCAGACTTAGATCTACACAACTTGACCACCTCAGACTTAGATCTACACAACTTGACCACAAACCCTCAGACTTAGATCTACACAACTTGACCACAAACCCTCAGACTTAGATCTACACAACTTGACCACAAACCCTCAGACTTAGATCTACACAACTTGACCACAAACCCTCAGACTTAGATCTACACAACTTGACCACAAACCCTCAGACTTAGATCTACACAACTTGACCACCACAGACTTAGATCTACACAACTTGACCACAAACCCTCAGACTTAGATCTACACAACTTGACCACAAACCCTCAGACTTAGATCTACACAACTTGACCACAAACCCTCAGACTTAGATCTACACAACTTGACCACCTCAGACTTAGATCAACTTGACCACAAACCCACAGACTTAGATCTACACAACTTGACCACCTCAGACTTAGATCTACACAACTTGACCACAAACCCACAGATTAGATCTACACAACTTGACCACCTCAGACTTAGATCTACACAACTTGACCACAAACCCTCAGACTTAGATCTACACAACTTGACCACAAACCCTCAGACTTAGATCTACACAACTTGACCACAAACCCTCAGACTTAGATCTACACAACTTGACCACAAACCCTCAGACTTAGATCTACACAACTTGACCACAAACCCTCAGACTTAGATCTACACAACTTGACCACAAACCCTCAGACTTAGATCTACACAACTTGACCACCTCAGACTTAGATCTACACAACTTGACCACCTCAGACTTAGATCTACACAACTTGACCACAAACCCTCAGACTTAGATCTACACAACTTGACCACAAACCCTCAGACTTAGATCTACACAACTTGACCACCTCAGACTTAGATCTACACAACTTGACCACCTCAGACTTAGATCTACACAACTTGACCACCTCAGACTTAAATCTACACAACTTGACCACCTCAGACTTAGATCTACACAACTTGACCACAAACCCTCAGACTTAGATCTACACAACTTGACCACCTCAGACTTAGATCTACACAACTTGACCACAAACCCTCAGACTTAGATCTACACAACTTGACCACAAACCCTCAGACTTAGATCTACACAACTTGACCACCTCAGACTTAGATCTACACAACTTGACCACAAACCCACAGACTTAGATCTACACAACTTGACCACAAACCCTCAGACTTAGATCTACACAACTTGACCACAAACCCTCAGACTTAGATCTACACACCTTGACCACAAATCCTCAGAAGACGGGCACCTAAAGGTTGGAAAAGTTTGCAGCCTACTCTTACAAATCTTCCAAAATGTAAAAATATTTTTGGATAAAATATTAAAAGCGTTTGGTCGCAAGAGATTTCAAGAGAACACGACACAACGTCACGACTTAAATTAAAAATAGTTTTTGTTTATTTTTACTTTCTCGTATATACGAAGTATAGAGAAAGTCTTGTAATCGTGCACACACAAAAATCGAGATTTTTACAAATCTCGACGTTTTACACCTCACTGACACGGAAAAACATAATTTTGCAATCTTGTCCGTATGTCTGTGTGTCTGTCTGTGTGTGTGTAAACACGATAACTTGAGTACCGTTACAGCTAGGTTGATGAAATTCCATATGTAAGTGTTTAACAAAATCGTACATCCGTATCAACTTTTGAGCGTTTTCCGATAACCGGAAGTGGTACTTTTTCTACTTTGAATTTATCAAAAGCCTATAACTTGAGTACTATTTCAGATAGATAAATGAAATTTCACATGTAAGTATAAGATCTAATTCTCTACCTTCTATTAAATTTTGAGTAATTCCCGTTGACCGGAAGTAGTAATTTACTCTATTTCCGTTTTCTCAAAAAACTAATGTAAATTTTTAAAGAACTAATAATATTGAGCACTATTATGCACATTTTGTTTTGGCGTTCGCTTGGTGCGCAATTCTTTTTTCTACTAGATTCTATTCTATTTTTAAAAGTTTAAGTAAACAAAAATCTTGTCTATATTCCGAGTTTGCCATCCCACGTAGTGTTATATTAGAATATTCGAGAAAGTTTAGGGGAGATCACTCCCGGTTTATTATTTTTTGTCGTTTTAAAAAACGCTATTTAATTCAAATTAAGTCAATTATTATTCATTAAAATTTAAGTGCCCAGGTAAACAAATCATTTTATGCTAAAAATAATTATTCCCTTTTATTTTATAATCGTTGACATCATTTTCTTTAAATAGCCGTAGGTAGGAAGATCCTGGTATAGCTATAAATAGATGTAGGATGGGAAATCCTGGTCTAGGTATAAATAGCCGTAGATCCTTATTTACCCATCAAGAGACATGTTGACGTGTAAATAGCCATAGGTCCGTGTTGACGTGTAAATAGCCATAGGTCCGTGTTGACGTGTAAATAGCCATAGGTCTATGTTGACGTGTAAATAGTCATAGGTCCGTGTTGACGTGTAAATAGCCATAGGTCCATGTTGACGTGTAAATAGACATAGGTCCGTGTTGACGTGTAAATAGCCATAGGTCTGTGTTGACGTGTAAATAGCCATAGGTCCGTGTTGACGTGTAAATAGCCATAGGTCCGTGTTGACGTGTAAATAGCCATAGGTCTATGTTGACGTGTAAATAGTCATAGGTCCGTGTTGACGTGTAAATAGCCATAGGTCCATGTTGACGTGTAAATAGCCATAGGTCCGTGTTGACGTGTAAATAGCCATAGGTCCGTGTTGACGTGTAAATAGCCGTACATCCTTGTTTACCAGCTGCCACAAAAAGACGGAGTTCCACAGGCATGACACTGACATTTGTCATGTCAGTTGATGTCATCCAGGTCGAGATCTGGGTCAGTACCTTACCTGTAGGCGACACGGGACCTTGGGGGGTGGTGACACGTGACCTTACGTGCGTGTGTGTGTGTGTGTGTGTGTGTGTGTGTGTGTGTGTGTGTTGGGGTAAGGTGGAGTGGGGATGGCGTGGGTCACTAACTTTCTTATCAAGTACCTGAGTGGTGAGTCGCTGACCACGTGTCAGTCACGAGTCACGTGATGTGAAACTGTCCCACACAGCAGTAGGTAAGAATGGCCTGAGGCTACAGTAGACCACTGGCCACATGACGTCATTCAAACAATGCACCAACTGACCGATGGCCGTGGGCCGTCTTGAGCCAGCCGTGATTGATGGCCCGGCACAGTACGGGAGGAGGGGGAGGGGGAGGGAGGGAAGAAGGAGGAGGGGGAGGGAGGAGAACCTGAACTGTAGACCACACGCCGGGTGGAGCTAGCGACTTCTTACCGGCAATACTTAGCCGTGAGCCGGCAATAATTAGCCGTGAGCCGGCAATACTTAGCCGTGAGCCGAAAACACGAAGCAGTGAATCCCAATCGCTGAGTACCATCAGAAATGTTGTACGATCAGAAATGTTGTACCATCAGAAATGTTGTACCATCAGAAATGGTGTACCATCAGAAATGTTGTACCATCAGAAATGTTGTACCATCAGAAATGTTGTACGATCAGAAATGTTGTACCATCAGAAATGTTGTACCATCAGAAATGTTGTACCATCAGAAATGTTGTACCATCAGAAATGTTGTACCATCAGAAATGTTGTACGATCAGAAATGTTGTACCATCAGAAATGTACGATCAAATAAATGAACGTGGGAACTAAAGTTTACACAATGACCAAACTGAATTCGTTACGTCATTTTCTGTGTGTCACGCCACACCCTAACTCCCCCCTCCTGTCTTACTTTAACCCCCCCCCTCCACATTCGATGTCAGTTAAAACGTATTGAAAACTAAGGGAGGGGGGTGGTGGAGAGAGGGTGGTGGAGAGGGGGTATGGTGCATTCAAAACACTTGATACAACCAGAATTAGTATCTAGCTTAGGAGGGATGGTACGTTTACACAACATGATGAAAACATTGTGACTATCTATTTTACCTGTTTTGCTACTCCCCCCCCCCTCCTTCTCTACCCCCCCCCTCCCCCCCCCCCCCCCCCTACGAGGAGCAGACTAAAGACGGGACTAATGCGACCCGACAAGTTCATCCCTCGCCTACACGACCCACCAGGATCTCAGGGCACACAACTCCAACATTGTTGCTACAGGGGGAATAACTCCTCATGACATTCAGGGGACGTAACAAGTACAAAGGGACGTAACTGTATTTCAACTCCCAGAAGAAATGAATAGCCTACATGAACATCTCGATCGTGAACTTAGCCACCATACCCGACACAAACACAAACACAAACACAAACACAAACACCACACTCGGGAACCAGCCACCTTACACAAACACAAACACCACACTCGGGAACCAGCCACCTTACACAAACACAAACACCACACTTGGGAACATAAGGAATAAAAACATGAACATCCCAGATCAAAACTTCATCAATACAACGTTCACTAGCCGAGCTGAGCGCGTAGGGAACAGTTGCTAAACTCTCAGTGGGAACAACCCATAGAGTGGTGGTTCTTAAAGACCAAGATGTGATAAAGCAAGGGAAACAACCTATGTTGTGATGGAATAAGGGAAATAACCTTCAAGTCTGTTTTATTTATTTCCTTTAAGGCAAATACAAGATAGGTTGAGTTAGTTTGACAAGATTTACCGCCCTTGTCAGGAGATGCATGCACATTGAAAATTTATCTGAAACTTTCTGTACAGGAACAAGAAAAAAATATTTGTTTGGGCCCAATGTACACAATAACAGAACCACTTCCTCAAGGACGTCAGACGTCACCTCAAGGTCAGGGGCGGCGGCTCTCTATGGTCTTTGACGTCATCTCATCCCTGCGGTCCGGTTTTCCCTGTCTTGTTGGTGGTTGTAGTGGTGGTAGTCATGGTGGGGTGGTGGTAGTGGTGGGGGTGGGGGTTAGGGTGGGGTGGTGGTAGTGGTGGTAGTCATGGTGGGGTGGTGGTAGTGGTGGTAGTGGGGGGGATGGTAGCGGTAGTGGTGTGGTAGTGGTGGTGGTGGTGGTAGTGGTGGTCATGATGGGGTAGTGGTCGTCATAAGGGGGTAGTAGTGGGGTGGTAATTGTGGTGGTCATGATGCGGTGATAGTAGTGGTGTGGGAGTGGTGGTGGTAGTGGTGGTGGTGGTGGTAGTGGTAGTAGTGGTGGAGGTGGTATTGGTTGTGGGGGTAGTGGTAGTAGTGGTGTGGTGGTGGTGGGATGGTAGTGGTGGCAGTGGTGTGGTGGTGGTGGTTGTTGTGGTAGTGGTGGGGTGGTTGTAGCAGTGGTGGTGGTGTTGGTGGTAGTGGTAGTGGTGGTAGTGGCAGTAGTGGTAGTGGTTGTAGTGGTGGGGTGGTGGTGGTAGTGGTGTGTTGTGGTAGTGGTAGTAGTGTTGGTAATGGTGGGGTTTGTGGTGATTGTGGTTATGGTGGTGGTGGTGGGGTGGTGGTAGTGGTGGCAGTGGTTGTGTGGTGGTGGTTGTGGTTGTGGTTGTGGCGGTGGTGGTTGGGTGGTGGTTTTGGTTGTGGTGGTGGTTGTGGTGGGGTGGGGGTGGTGGTGGTGTACTGGTGGTAGTAGTAGTGGTAGTGGAGGGGTAGTGGTAGTGGTGTTCATGGTGGGGTGGTGGTAGTGGTTTGGTGGTGGTGGTATTGGTTGTAGTGGTTGTAGTGGTGGCAGTGGTGGGGTGGTGGTGGTTGTGTTTGTGGTGGTGGGGTGGTTGAAGTGGTGGTAGTTGTGGTGGGGTGGCCTCCCTAAACTTAGTCATGTTTACTTCTATAACAGTAAGCGAGATGACATTATTAATTCATGTATAATGATGCTCTATTATTGAAATTACTATCAACATTTAAAATCTAATTAAGCCACAGTTTATGTCACAGTTTATGTCAGAGTTTATGTCAGAGTTTATGTCAGAGTTTATGTCAGTGTTTATGTCAGAGTTTATGTCACAGTTTATGTCACAGTTTATGTCAGAGTTTATGTCAGAGTTTATGTCATTTTTATGTCACAGTTTATGTCACAGTTTATGTCACATTTTATGTCACAGTTTATGTCACAGTTTATGTCACATTTTATGTCACAGTTTATGTCACAGTTTATGTCACAGTTTATGTCACAGTGGACATTCATCGACTTGACCTAGAAAATTTAGAATCAAATCGTAAACACAGTAAAGTACTCCTTCCGGACACCGGAAATCTCACAAACGTAGAGATTAGGATCTTGTACATATTTATTGAATTTCATTAATAAAACTGGAAAGATAATTACGTGACTGGTATTTTAGAAGCCGGAAATAATGTACCACTTCCGGATATCGGAGTTCGCATAAAATTAGAGAGTAATCCAAGTATGAAATTTGATCTACCTAACGATACTCAAGTTATCTTGTTAACAGACCGACAGACACACAGACTGATATGATGGAGAAACTAAGTTTTTCAAGCTTTGAAATGTTATATAACGTCAAAATGTGTCAAAATCTCGATTCAGATTTCTCGACGATTACAATACATCCTTTAAATTCCGTACACGATACCAAGGGGGTGGGGGGGGGGGTGTACAAATGGGAGGTGTACAACGGAGAGGTGTACAACGGAGAGGTTACAACGGCACAAACTGATCAAATTTCTTTTAATTTTTCTACTATATTTTGTGCTAAATGGACGAAACAGCCCCCTTTTACTATCAGAACTTTTTCCTTTTAACACAAAATTAAATCGTCGTCTTAATTTACCGATCCCATATACAACTTTTTCCCAAAACATAGCTTCGCCTACTCTGGTTCTTATTTGTGGAACAATCTTCCTAATAAAATAAAACTATCTAGATCTAAAAATATATTCAAAACAAAACCAAAAACAACAACTATTTAATTATTTATTCTCATTTATATATTATATTCTCACTGGCTGCATACCCGTGCTCCGCCATGGTAAATTTATTTTATATGTACCAACTTGGGAACAGAACAAAACTAAACACAACACAAATACAACACAACACAAACACAACACAAACAAAACACAACACAACACACACAAACACAACACAAGCGCAACACAAACACAACATCCGCAAACCGAAAGATAGAATAATAATTAGTAAAAAAAAAACGTTCAGTGTATAAAATAAATAAAAGGCAGTATTTAAAATATCCGTGTTTTACCTACCATATAGCACTTTATCAATTCATGCATTTTTTTCAGTTCTTTAAATTTAAAAAAAAAAATTCACATTAGAGTTTTCTGACTTAAACCATTGCGCATCTAATGAACGTGATGACACGTGTATAATGTTGCGGAATGGTTGATTAAAAATTATCATTAGTAAACAGTATGTTCAGTGAATAAAATAAATAAAAGATAGCCTTTTATCAAACCATGCTAATTATAATATTCCAACAATAATGTCCTCTTACACGTCTACAGAATTTGCATTCACATTTTGCTAATTATATTACACCAACAATAATTCCTTCTTGCAGATTTTGCATTCACTTTTTTTTTTAATTAGCATGAGTTGAATTTATTTTTAAATCACCTCCCTTGGCAAAATTACAAAACAGCTTAATTGATTAGTTTTTTCGACCATATTATTATTAAAATGTATCCACTTTTTCTAGAAATCTAAACAAAAATAATATTTCACATTGATCCGTTTAATATGTTTTAGCTATTTGCATGTATTTAATATTTTCTTTACGTTATGCGAAAGAGTAAAAACGGTGGCAACTATAATATAAATTTAAGTCGTTATATAAACAAACTCTACTCCATAACCAATTAAAAAACACTTCAATGAAAGTAAAAAGCACAACTTGTGGTGTGTTTACTTTTATGGTTCCAAAATCTATAGCGATGACGGAAGGAAGGAAGGAAGGAAGAAAAAACTGACACACTACCAGCCCGCTTATATTGTCTCATTTTATCTCTTTTTGTATTTTAACTATGTAATATTGTAAATTTGGAATATTATTTCTTTATTCCAAATCTTTGAATGCTATGTTACTGCTATGTGTTTACTGTGTTGGTGGTGTGTAGTCACTGTGTTGGTGGTGTGTAGTCACTGTGTTGGTGGTGTGTAGTCACTGTGTTGGTGGTGTGTAGTCACTGTGTTGGTGGTGTGTAGTCACTGTGTTGGTGGTGTGTAGTCACTGTGTTGGTGGTGTGTAGTCACTGTGTTGGTGGTGTGTAGTCACTGTGTTGGTGGTGTGTAGTCACTGTGTTGGTGGTGTGTAGTCACTGTGTTGGTGGTGTGTAGTCACTGTGTTGGTGGTGTGTAGTCACTGTGTTGGTGGTGTGTAGTCACTGCGCCGTGTATGAAGTGAGCAAGTGGTGCGAGTCACGTGCTCTGACGTCACGAGCTTCACCAGCTATCATCACCAGAGGCCGTCAATGACAAACGACTTAGGCCAACCAATCAGAGCCCTGGGATCTATTGACCACACCACGTGACACAGGTGGGACGTTTCTGGTGGCCTTTACAGCGTGTACATTTGACACTGTGTGTAAATCTGTTATGGTGTGTACATCTTTTTCGATGTGTACATACCATCACAACACCACAACCCCACAACCCCACAACCCCACAACCCCACACCATCACAACCCCACAACCCCACACCATCACAACCCCACACCATCACAACCCCACAACCCCACAACTCCACACCATCACAACCCCACAAACCCACACCATCACAATCCCACACCATCACAACCCCACAACCCCACACCATCACAACCACACACCATCACAACCCAACACCATCACAACCCCACAACCCCACACCATCACAACCCCACACCATCACAACCCCACACCATCACAACCCCACACCATCACAACCCCACAACCCCACACCATCACAACCCCACACCATCACAACCCCACAACCCCACAACCCCACACCATCACAACCCCACAACCCCACAACCCCACACCATCACAATCCCACAACCCCACACCATCACAACCCCACACCATCACAACCCCACAACCCCACAACCCCACAACCTCACACCATCACAACCCCACAACCCCACAACCCCACACAATCACAACCCAATACCATCACAACCCCACAACCCCACACCATCACAACCCCACAACCCCACAACCCCACAACCCCACACCATCACAACCCAATACCATCACAACCCCACAACCCCACACCATCACAACCACACAAACCCACACCATCACAACCCCACAACCCCACAACCCCACACCATCACAACCCCACAACCCCACAACCCCACACCATCACAGCCCCACAACCCCACACCATCACAACCCCACAACCCCACACCATCACAACCCCACAACCCCACAACCCCACAACCCCACACCATCACAACCCCACAACCCCACAACCCCACACCATCACAACCCCACAACCCCCCAACCCCACAACCCCACAACCCCACAACCCCACACCATCACAACCCCACAACCCCACACCATCACAACGCCACAACCCCACAACCCCACACCATCACAACCCCACAACCCCACAACCCCACACCATCACAACCCCGGAGTGGTCGAGTTCGTAAAGCTCATGTTTGCTAAACCGAAAAGTCTCGAGTTCGAACCCACGGGCAGATGAGGCTCGTTAGCTGGGGATAGCCACTCTTCTAGGAGAGACAACTCCAAATTTAAACAACTGCTGCCTTGTAGTTAGTTCTTGGTTGGACAAAGGCTATGGAAGCAAATCTAAAAAGAAAAGCAGGCTGAAATCGGAGTCAATGGCCTCAATGGCGCATAACCAGTTGACACGTAACGCTTAATTGTGTTGGAGGTGTGGTCGAGTCGGCAAAAAGCTCCTGGTTGATAAATTCGAAAAGTCTCGAGTTCAAACCCGCTGGCAGATAAATCTCGATCCCCTTCAACACTAATAATTAAGAACGAAGAAGAAGAAAAGAAGACAACCCCACACCATCACAACCCCACAACCCCACACCATCACAACCCCACAACCCCACACCATCACAACCCCACACCATCACAACCCCACAACCCCACACCATCACAACCCCACAACCCCACACCATCACAACCCCACAACCCCACACCATCACAACCCCACACCATCACAACCCCACACCATCACAACCCCACAACCCCACACCATCACAACCCCACACAATCACAACCCCACACCATCACAACCCCACAACCCCACACCATCACAACCCCACAACCCCACACCATCACAACCCCACACCATCACAACCCCACACCATCACAACCCCACACCATCACAACCCCACACCATCACAACCCCACAACCCCACAACCCCACACCATCACAACCCCACAACCCCACACCATCACAACCCCACACCATCACAACCCAACAACCCCACACCATCACAACCCCACACCATCACAACCTCACAACCCCACACCATCACAACCCCACACCATCACAACCCCACACAATCACAACCCCACAATCCCACACCATCACAACCCCACAACCCCACACCATCACAACCCCACACCATCACAACCCCACAACCCCACAACCCCACACCATCACAACCCCACACCATCACAACCCCACAACCCCACAACCCAACACCATCACAACCTCACACCATCACAACCCCACACCATCACAACCCTACAACCCCAAACCATCACAACCCCACACCATCACAACCCCACAACCCCACACCATCACAACCCCACACCATTACAACCCCATTCCATCACAACCCCACACCATCACAACCCAACACCATCACAACCCGACAACCCCACACCATCACAACCCCACACCATCACAACCCCACACCATCACAACCCCACAACCCCACACCATCACAACCCCACACCATCACAACCCCACACCATCACAACCCCACAACCCCACAACCCCACACCATCACAACCCAACAACCCCACACCATCACAACCCCACACCATCACAACCCCACAACCCCACACCATCACAACCCCACACCATCACAACCCCACACAATCACAACCCCACACCATCACAACCCCACACCATCACAACCCCACAACCCCTCACCATCACAACCCCACACCATCACAACCCCACAACCCCACACCATAACAATCCCACACCATCACAACCCCACACCATCACAACCCCACAACCCCACACCATCACAACCCCACACCATCACAACCCCACAACCCCACACAATCACAACCCCACAACCGCACACCATCACAACCCCACAACCCCACACCATCACAACCCCACAACCCCACACCATCACAACCCCACAACCCCACACCATCACAACCCCACACCATCACAACCCCACACCATCACAACCCCACACCATCACAACCCCACACCATCACAACCCCACACCATCACAACCCCACAACCCCACAACCCCACACCATCACAACCCCACAACCCCACACCATCACAACCCCACACCATCACAACCCCACAACCCCACACCATCACAATCCCACACCATCACAACCCCACAACCCCACACCATCACAAACCCACAACCCCACAACCCCACACCATCACAACCCCACACCATCACAACCCCACACCATCATAACCCCACAAGCCCACAACCCCACACCATCACAACCCCACAACCCCACACCATCACAACCCCACAACCCCACAACCCCACACCATCACAACCCCACACCATCATAACCCCACAAGCCCACAACCCCACACCATCACAACGCCACACCATCACAACCCCACACCATCACAACCCCACAACCCCACACCATCACAACCCTACAACCCCACAACCCCACACCATCACAACCCCACACCATCACAACCCCACAACCCCACACCATCACAACCCCACAACCCCACACCATCACAACCCCACACCATCACAACCCCACACCATCACAACCCCACACCATCACAACCGCACAACCCCACACCATCACAACCCCACAACCCCACAACCCCATAACCCCACAACCCCACACAATCACAACCCCACACCATCACAAACCCACACCATCACAACCCCACAACCCCACAACCCCACAACCCCACACCATCACAACCCCACACCATCACAACCCCACAACCCCACACCATCACAACCCCACAACCCCACACCATTACAACGCCACACCATCACAACCCCATACCATCACAACCCCACAACCCCACACCATCAAAACCCCACACCATCATCACCCCACACCATTACAACCCCATACCATCACAACCCCACACCATCACAACCCCACACCATCACAACCCGACAACCCCACACCATCACAACCCCACACCATCACAACCCCACACAATCACAACCCCACAACCCCACACCATCACAACCCCACACCATCACAACCCCACACCATCACAACCCCACAACCCCACACCACCACAACCCCACAACCCCACACCATCACAACCCCACACCATCACAACCCCACACCATCACAACCCCACACAATCACAACCCCACAACCCCACACAATCACAACCCCACACCATCACAACCCCACAACCCCACACCATCACAACCCCACAACCCCACACCATCACAACCCCACAACCCCACACCATCACAACCCCACAACCCCACACCATCACAACCCCACACCCCCACACCATCACAACCCCACACCATCACAACCCCACACCATCACAACCCCGCACCATCACAACCCCACACCATTACAACCCCACAACCCCACACCATCACAACCCCACAACCCCACACCATCACAACCCCACACCATCACAACCCCACAACCCCACACCATCACAATCCCACACCATCACAACCCCACAACCCCACACCATCACAAACCCACAACCCCACAACCCCACACCATCACAACCCCACACCATCACAACCCCACACCATCATAACCCCACAAGCCCACAACCCCACACCATCACAACCCCACAACCCCACACCATCACAACCCCACAACCCCACAACCCCACACCATCACAATCCCACACCATCATAACCCCACAAGCCCACAACCCCACACCATCACAACCCCACACCATCACAACCCCACACCATCACAACCCCACAACCCCACACCATCACAACCCCACAACCCCACACCATCACAACCCCACACCATCACAACCCCACACCATCACAACCCCACAACCCCACACCATCACAACCCCACAACCCCACAACCCCACAACCCCACACATCACAAACCAACACCATCACAACCCAATACCATCACAACCCCACAACCCCACACCATCACAACCCCACATCATCACAACCCCACAACCCCATACCATCACAACCCCACACCATCACAACCCCACAACCCCACAACCCCACACCATCACAACCCCACACCATCACAACCCCACACCATCACAACCCCACACCATCACAACCCCACAACCCCACACCATCACAACCCCACACCATCACAACCCCACACCATCACAACCCCACAACCCCACACCATCACAACCCCACACCATCACAACCCCACACCATCACAACCCCACACCATCACAACCCCACACCATCACAACCCCACAACCCCACACCATCACAACCCCACAACCCCACAACCCCACACCATCACAACCCCACACCATCACAACCCCACAACCCCACACCATCACAACCCCACACCATCACAACCCCACACCATCACAACCCCACAACCCCACACCATCACAACCCCACAACCCCACACCATCACAACCCCACACCATCACAACCCCACAACCCCACAACCCCACACCATCACAACCCCACAACCCCACACCATCACAACCCCACACCATCACAACCCCACACAATCACAACCCCACACCATCACAACCCCACAACCCCACACCATCACAACCCCACACCATCACAATCCCACAACCCCACACCATCACAACCCCACAACCCCACAGCCCCACACCATCACAATCCCACACCATCATAACCCCACAAGCCCACAACCCCACACCATCACAACCCCACACCATCACAACCCCACACCATCACAACCCCACAACCCCACACCATCACAACCCCACAACCCCACACCATCACAACCCCACACCATCACAACCCCACACCATCACAACCCCACAACCCCACACCATCACAACCCCACAACCCCACACCATCACAACCCCACAACCCCACAACCCCACAACCCCACACATCACAACCCAACACCATCACAACCCAATACCATCACAACCCCACAACCCCACACCATCACAACCCCACATCATCACAACCCCACAACCCCATACCATCACAACCCCACACCATCACAACCCCACAACCCCACACCATCACAACCCCACACCATCACAACCCCACACCATCACAACCCCACACCATCACAACCCCACAACCCCACACCATCACAACCCCACACCATCACAACCCCACAACCCCACACCATCACAACCCCACACCATCACAACCCCACACCATCACAACTCCACACCATCACAACCCCACACCATCACAACCCCACAACCCCACACCATCACAACCCCACAACCCCACAACCCCACACCATCACAACCCCACACCATCACAACCCCACAACCCCACACCATCACAACCCCACACCATCACAACCCCACACCATCACAACCCCACAACCCCACACCATCACAACCCCACAACCCCACACCATCACAACCCCACACCATTACAACCCCACAACCCCACAACCCCACACCATCACAACCCCACAACCCCACACCATCACAACCCCACACCATCACAACCCCACACCATCACAACCCCACACAATCACAACCCCACACCATCACAACCCCACAACCCCACACCATCACAACCCCACACCATCACAACCCCACAACCCCACAACCCCACAACCCCACAACCCCACACATCACAACCCCACACCATCACAACCCCACACCTCAAACAACTGCTCCCACTTTTTTGTTTAAAGACGTTTAGTGGGGTTTTTCTGCGTCTGTGTGTGTGTGTTTATGTGTGTGTTTATGTGTGTGTTTATGTGGGGGCGGAGGGCTTTTGAATGTACTTCTATCTGATTATATGTGATTGCACGTGAGTGGGTGAGACAGATTACGTGTGTGTGTGAGTGTGTGTGTGCGAGTGTAAAAGGACATGCCGTTGAAACCACAACATATAATTAATAATTAACCTCCGTGTTTTAAATTCCACCTTTTGTTTCCTGCTCCCCCCCCCCCCTTCTCCCCCGCCTGACAGCTCGCTCGTTGATTGGTCGGCTGTACGTCACGTGGAGTGGCAGGTCTGTAGTGGGCGGGGCTACAGTTCCCATTTTTACAGGAGAGAGCAGGGAGCGGGTCATTACTTACAGCCAGACACCAGAAAATTAATGGCCAACATGGCTTGTCTTACGCCGACACACACGGAAGATTCCGGCTTCAGTTTGCCGGCTGTCGGCCCGACAGACAGCAGCGAGTTCGTGTCTTCACCCCAGGGCGGATACCACCCAACCCAGGCCGGCTACCCCGCCGAACAACCCGGCTATCCAGCTGAGCAGCCCGGCTACCCAACAGAACAATCCGGTTACCCGACAGAACAATCCGGCTTCCGGCAGGATGAGAGCTACGATTACCGGGACGTGTTCTCCCAGCCGGGCGTCATCTGCTACGGCTACAATCCCGCGACCCACGGGACCCGCGGGTACCAAGACACCCGCAGCCAAACTTTCAGCTGCCCACGGACAGGCCAGAGTTACCCGGATCCGGCCGGTGACTTCCGGCAAACTCCCACCGGATGCTCGTCTATCGCTTCTTCCCCCCGTGGGTTCAGCGAAGAGACCGGCTGTAGGGCCGGACAGTTGGGTGACCGTCAGACCGGCTCTAGGCGCTGTAGCGATGATAGCGCCGATGAAGAAGACGAAAACACAACGAAGGGGGAGAGCGATGACGAGGATATCAAGCCCAAGTCATCACATGATACCAGCAACTATCATCAGGATACAAGCAACTATCATCAGGATACAAGCACTTATCATCAGGATACCAGCACTTATCATCAGGATACTTATCAGACACTGTCGGAGATGGCGTGTCGTGACGTCAGCTACAGCCATCAGGTCGTTGACCTGTCGCGTAGCTACGTCAGTTCTCCCCCCTTCCCCCCCATGGGCAGCCAGAATCATGAGCAGGCTCAGCCAGTACCCAGCCGATCCGTCTACTCATTGGACGACGCGCAGAGGGTCCTTGTAGGACCCAGATCTGTGCATGTCCTACAGGACCTGGGGCAGGAGGACTCGGCTGGTAACCATGGCAACCAGTACCGCTACGTGCAGCATCAGATTCCCGTGACTGTGGACGATGTTAAGGACGGCGCCATGACGCCCTGCATGACGCATGACTCCATGACGCATGACTCCATGACGCAGATCAACAGCCTGCACTACATGAGCAGCGGGTACCTTGGCCATGACATGTCCCCCGGGGTCCCCAGCAGACCCGCCTACACCCCCGACACGGCCTTGAACCTCATCCAACAGCATGACGTCACACGCCCCTATGGGGACGGGGCGAAGCACGGCTTGACCCAACTGACCGGAAGTCTGGACTACCCGGGATACAACGGCATCAAACCCCAGCTGGACGATGTCAGACCACACATCTACCCGTGGATGAAGAAGTCGCAGACTGGGAAATGTAAGTTCTTTAGTAGTCGTAGTAGTAGTAGTCGTAGTAGTCGTAGTAGTAGTAGTAGTATTAGTAGTAGTAGTAGTAGTAGTAGTCGTAGTAGTAGCAGTAGTACAGTAGCAGTAGTAGCAGTAGTAGTGGTCGCAGTGGTGTCGTCTAATTTAACATTTCTAATTTATTCATTTGTTGGCTAGATCAAGCATTAGAAATAAAAGCTCGTTAACTCTCTATAATTTTATTATTAGTATTATAACATTGGTTTTATAATAATAATATCCAGTTACATGAATTTATTATTATTATTATTATTATTATTATTATTATTATTATTATTATTATTATTATTATTATTATTATTATTATTATTATTATTATTATTATTATTATTATTATTATTATTATCATTACTACTATTACCATTAATTACTATTACTATTATTACTATTATTATTATTATTATTATTATTATTATTATTATTATTATTATTATTATTATTATTATTATTATTATTATTATTTTATTATTATTATTTTATTATTATTATTATTATATTTATTATTATTGATGTAATTCCAATTTTTATAATTGTCATCATTTAACAACCCTCAGTTCGCCAAAACATTAAATTCACTTTTCTAAGACACAAAAATTGAGACACAAATTGAGCCACACACATTGAGACACAAATTGAGACACAAATTGAGACACACAAATTGACTATCGCGTCGACTCAATTGACAGTACAAATGAAATGTGCCAGAGTTAAGAAGACGTGACATAAATTTGTCGCCGCTAATCTGTAAACAAACATTTTTTGTCAGCGGGAACTCAATTCTCTGGGTTTTTTTAGGCTTTAGGGAAACGCTTAGATACTGATCCGTCAAAGTTTGGTCTGTCAAAGTTTGGTCTGTCAAAGTTTGGTCTGTCAAAGCTTGGTCTGTCAATGTTTGGTCTGTCAAAGTTTGGTCTGTCAAAGTTTGGTCTGTCAAAGTTTGGTCTGTCAAAGTTTGGTCTGTCAAAGTTTGGTCTGTCAAAGTTTGGTCTGTCAAAGTTTGGTCTGTCAAAGTTTGGTCTGTCAAAGTTTGGTATGTCAAAGCTTGGTCTGTCAAAGCTTGGTCCGTCAAAGTTTGGTCTGTCAAAGTTTGGTCTGTCAAAGTTTGGTCTGTCAAAGTTTGGTCTGTCAAACTTTGGTATGTCAAAGTTTGGTCTGTCAAAGTTTGGTCTGTCAAAGTTTGGTCTGTCAAAGTTTGGTCTGTCAAAGTTTGGTCTGTCAAAGTTTGGTCTGTCAAAGTTTGGTCTGTCAAAGTTTGGTCTGTCAAAGTTTGGTCTGTCAAAGTTTGGTCTGTCAAAGTTTGGTATGTCAAAGCTTGGTCTGTCAAAGCTTGGTCCGTCAAAGTTTGGTCTGTCAAAGTTTGGTCTGTCAAAGTTTGGTCTGTCAAAGTTTGGTCTGTCAAACTTTGGTATGTCAAAGTTTGGTCTGTCAAAGTTTGGTCTGTCAAAGTTTGGTCTGTCAAAGTTTGGTCTGTCAAAACTTGGTCTATCATTTCAGTATTTTGTTGACGGCTCCGCTTGCTACTCTAACTTTTAATAATCTTGTTATTTTGTGAGGGTCAAGATTATTTAGAACGTGTTTAACGGCATCAACTGTTTGGTTGTATTATGTAGCACCAATGTTACATTTCTGTGTGACGTCACCCAATTTTAGCACCCCTTGGCCAACATTACGTCATAATTTCTATGAGTTACTTAATTCACAATGCATCAATCAAACTTTATTTAATAGAACCAAAGTTTAATATACACAAGGCCATTAATTAAGAAATTAAGGTTAATCATTATCTTAATCACCAAGGCCGCTATGGATGCTGATCACTTAATGAAGTAACAATCATTAGTCTAATTATACTGGTCTATACATTTACAAGTCCAAAGTCGTCAGTGAAGTTTGTTTATTGTAGGATATTTTCAGCTAGCCAATGAAAAAACATAACAAAGTTTGCCTTAGAAATGGCTGTCTGAAACTAACATTCCCACTAAGATGAAACGTTCGCGTGCAACATCTATTTTGTGTGCGCCGGGTTAGAAAAGATACAAGGATAAACCTAGTTTACAAAATGAATAAACACAGCTTATAGGAAACATTGGTGAATAGACACACAGCTTATAGGAAACATTGGTGAACAGACACACAGCTTATAGGAAACATTGGTGAACAGAGAACAGACACACAGCTTATAGGAAACATTGGTGAATAGACACACAGCTTATAGGAAACATTGGTGAACAGACACACAGCTTATAGGAAACATTGGTGAATAGACACACAGCTTATAGGAAACATTGGTGAACAGACACACAGCTTATAGGAAACATTGGTGAACAGACACACAGCTTATAGGAAACATTGGTGAACAGACACACAGCTTATAGGAAACATTGGTGAACAGACACACAGCTTATAGGAAACATTGGTGAACAGACACACAGCTTATAGGAAACATTGGTGAATAGACACACAGCTTATAGGAAACATTGGTGAATAGACACACAGCTTATAGGAAACATTGGTGAACAGACACACAGCTTATAGGAAACATTGGTGAACAGACACACAGCTTATAGGAAACATTGGTGAATAGAC
Organism: Physella acuta; assembly: GCF_028476545.2. NCBI lineage: Eukaryota > Metazoa > Mollusca > Gastropoda > Physidae > Physella > Physella acuta. The sequence goes on along the minus strand of NW_026733019.1, from coordinate 23,017 downwards.
ACACAGCTTATAGGAAACATTGGTGAATAGACACACAGCTTATAGGAAACATTGGTGAACAGACACACAGCTTATAGGAAACATTGGTGAACAGACACACAGCTTATAGGAAACATTGGTGAACAGACACACAGCTTATAGGAAACATTGGTGAACAGACACACAGCTTATAGGAAACATTGGTGAACAGACACACAGCTTATAGGAAACATTGGTGAACAGACACACAGCTTATAGGAAACATTGGTGAACAGACATACAGCTTATAGGAAACATTGGTGAATAGACACACAGCTTATAGGAAACATTGGTGAACAGACACACAGCTTATAGGAAACATTGGTGAATAGACACACAGCTTATAGGAAACATTGGTGAATAGACACACAGCTTATAGGAAACATTGGTGAATAGACACACAGCTTATAGGAAACATTGGTGAACAGACACACAGCTTATAGGAAACATTGGTGAATAGACACACAGCTTATAGGAAACATTGGTGAATATACACACAGCTTATAGGAAACATTGGTGAACAGACACACAGCTTATAGGAAACATTGGTGAATATACACACAGCTTATAGGAAACATTGGTGAACAGACACACAGCTTATAGGAAACATTGGTGAATTTTTAAAACATTTTTTTTACTTTCTCTTTTATACAGAGTAGGCCTATAGAGAAAGTATTGTAATCGTGCAAAAAAAAAATCGAGATTTTTTCAAATCTCGACGCTTTACACCTCGTTGAGTCGGAAAAACATAATTTTGCAATTTTGTCCGTATGTCTGTGTGTGTATGTGTGTGTGTGTGTGTGTGTGTGTATGTGTGTGTCTGTAAACACGATAACTTGAGTACCGTTATAGCTAGGTTGGTGAAATTTCAAATATAAGTATATTATAAAATTTGTAGATTCGTATAAACTTTTTAGCGATTTCCGTTAACTGGAAGTGGAACTTTTTCTACTTTCAATTTTTAAAAAGCCTATAACTTAAATACTATTTCAGATTGACCGGAAATTGTAATGTACGCTATTTCAAATTTCTCAAAAAAACGCATGTGAATTTATAAAGTACTAATAATATCCCGCACTATTATGCACATTTTGTTTGGCGTTCACTTGGTGTGCAATTTATTTTTCTAAGAGTTTATATTCTATTTTAAAAAGTTTAAGTAATCAATAAACCGGGAGTGATCTCCCCTAAACTTTCTCGAATATTCTTATAATAAATAACAGGGGATGGGAACCAGTGTTTCTTCCAGACTTTTTTCTCCGGGGGGGCACTTGAAATCTTCGGGGGGGCGGTAAACTTTCTTCGGGGGGGCGGACACTGTTAAAAGTATATATTTTCTATATAAATTATATAAATTTTATTTTGTTCGGGGGGGCGGTAAAAAATTTTCGGGGGGGCTTCGCCCCCCCGAAGAGATGCCTGGAAGAAACTCTGATGGGAACTCGGGTTATAGACATGATTTTTAATCCATTTTAAATACTTAAAGTTTTAAAAATAGAATAAAATCTCTTAGACAAATTAATTGCACACCAAGTGAACGCCAAATAAAAAAGCGCATAATAGTGCGCAATATTATTAGTACTTTTAAAATTTACATTAGTTTTTTGAGAAATCGGAAGTAGCGTAAATTACTACTTCCAGTCAACGGAATTTACTCAAAATTTAACAGAAGGTAGAGAATTAGATCTTTTACTTACATGTGAAATTTCATTTATCTATCTGAAATAGTACTCAAGTTATAGGCTTTTGAAAAATTCAAAGTAGGAAAAGTACCACTTCCGGTTATCGGAAATCGCTCAAAAGTTGATAAGGATCTACGATTTTGATAAAATACTTATATATGAAATTTCATCAACCTAGCTGTAACGGTACTCAAGTTATCGTGTTTACACATGGACAGACAGACAGACAGCCAGACACACAGACATACGGACAAGATTGCAAAATTATGTTTTTCCGTATCAGTGAGGTGTAAAACGTCGAGATTTGTAAAAATCTCGATTTTTTTTTTTTTTTTGCACGATTACAAGACTTTCTCTATACTTCGTATATACGAGAAAGTAAAAATGGATTTAAAATATTGTCTATATCCCGAGTTGCCATCCCCCGTAGTGTTTAGAAAGCTTAGGGGAGATCAGTCCCGGTTTATTTTATTTGTAATAGAGTTACTTAACTAAAATCTATTGCGCACCTAATGAACGCGCGTATAATAGTGCGGAATAGTTGGATAAGACTGCCTATTAATTTGGACACAATTTTAATTAATAAATAAAATATTAATTAGGCATCCAATTAACTCAAATGTAATTTCATATTACATTATCTTCATGTCTTGACCCACGTACCAACTATGAACCGTATCTGTCAGTTAGAAGTGCCCGAAATTTTGCTCGGGCGTTCCGATCTAGACTGATGACAGACAGAAGAATCAAGTTAAAGAAAAGATTGTAAAAATATAGACTAGTTTTAATCTTTAAAACCATAAAAAAAGAATTCATTAAAAAACGTTTTAATAACAAGCTTTTATGTAATAATGCACTAAAAAAGTAGAAAATAAATGATTATCTTTAAAATATAGAAATAACTAAATAGCTAAAAATCCGACACATTTAAAATAACATAGGCGCACACTGATTAAGAGACTTAAATGATTCCGTTAAAAACCCGGCTGTTCAATGGTCATTATGTATTTGTTTTTAAAAAAAAAGTAATTTGTATTTCTTTGACCGAGAAAATTGTATACATTTCAAAATGTACGTCCCGATAAGTAGGTCTAAATCAAATTTGAATGAAATAGTTCATTTTTTCATATTCTAAAATTGGAAGATGACGCCATTGGTGTTGTGTCCTTTCCGTAGTTTAAACATGTGGCATGTGATGTCATTGTTTATTGCATTCTTGTCACAACCATAAAATTAAATTAATTTTTTATGTAATAGTGCACTAAAAAGTAGAAAATAAATGATTTTCTTTACATATATAATAATATACTACTATTTAAATAACTATAAATAAAAGCGTGGGTCTCTTCCTAAATATTAGCAAAGGTATCAAATAGATAATAAAGTTACCCCCGCTTTTCTTTACAGTTATTGAAATAGTAGTGTATTATTATATATGTAAAGAAACATTCATTTTCTCCGTTTCAGTGCATTATTACGTAAAAGCTTGTTATTAAAACGGTTTTATTAAAAATATGGTTTTTAAGATCTAAAGTAGTCTATATTTTATGGTTTTAAAGATTAAAACCAGGACCTCTGTATATTTTATATCTAATGCAGTCCTTGTAGCTATATCCATATGTCGGTGTGTCCATATGTCGGTGTGTCGGTGTGTCCATATGTCGGTGTGTCCATATGTCGGTGTGTCGGTGTGTCCATATGTCTATATGTCGGTGTGTCCATATGTCGGTGTGTCCATATGTTGGTGTGTCTATATGCCGGTGTGTCCATATGTCAGTGTGTCCATATGTTGGTGTGTCTATATGTCGGTGTGTCCATGTGTCCATGTGTCGGTGTGTCCATGTGTCGGTGTGTCCATATGTCGGTGTTTCCATATGTCGGTGTGTCGGTGTGTCCATATGTCGGTGTGTCCATATGTCTATATGTCGGTGTGTCCATATGTCGGTGTGTCCATATGTCTATATGTCGGTGTGTCCATATGTCTATATGTCGGTGTGTCCATATGTCGGTGTGTCCATGTGTCGGTGTGTCTGTGTGCCAATATGTCGGTGTGTCCATATGTCGGTGTGTCTGTGTGCCAATATGTCGGTGTGTCCATATGTCGGTGTGTCTGTGTGCCAATATGTCGGTGTGTCCATATGTCGGTGTGTCCATATGTCTATATGTCGGTGTGTCCATATGTCGGTGTGTCCATATGTCGGTGTGTCTGTGTGCCAATATGTCGGTGTGTCCATATGTCGGTGTGTCTGTGTGCCAATATGTCGGTGTGTCCATATGTCGGTGTGTCTGTGTGCCAATATGTCGGTGTGTCCATATGTCGGTGTGTCCATATGTCTATATGTCGGTGTGTCCATATGTCGGTGTGTCCATATGTCGGTGTGTCTGTGTGCCAATATGTCGGTGTGTCCATATGTCGGTGTGTCTGTGTGTCAATATGTCGGTGTGTCCATATGTCGGTGTGTCCATGTATCGGTGTGTCCATGTATGTGTCTATGTATCCGTGTGTGTGTCCGTGTAGAATGTAGTCATTGGTCAGAAAAAACTTTAGCGACCCCTGGGGTATGTAGCCACGTTGTGTCGCAGCCCCCCCCCCCCAGCGGCTAGATACCAGCCCCCCCCCCAGCGGCTAGATACCAGCCCCCCCCCCAGCGGCTAGATACCAGCCCCCCCCCCCCACAGCGGCTAGATACCAGCCCCCCCCCAGCGGCTAGATACCAGCCCCCCCCCCCAGCGGCTAGATACCAGCCCCCCCCCCCCCCCAGCGGCTAGATACCAGCCCCCCCCCCCAGCGGCTAGATACCAGCCCCCCCCCACAGCGGCTAGATACCAGCCCCCCCCCCCCCCCAGCGGCTAGATACCAGCCCCCCCCCCACAGCGGCTAGATACCAGCCCCCCCCCCCCCCCAGCGGCTAGATACCAGCCCCTCTCCCTTACAACCCCCCCCCCCCAGCGGCTAGATACCAGCCCCTCTCCCTTACAACCCCCCCCCCCCAGCGGCTAGATACCAGCCCCTCTCCCTTACAACCCCCCCCCCCCCCAGCGGCTAGATACCAGCCCCTCTCCCTTACAACCCCCCTCCCCCCCAGCGGCTAGATACCAGCCCCTCTCCCTTACAACCCCCCCCCCCCCCCCAGCGGCTAGATACCAGCCCCTCTCCCTTACAACCCCCCCCCCAGCGGCTAGATACCAGCCCCTCTCCCTTACTAAACACCCCCCCCCCCAGCGGCTAGATACCAGCCCCTCTCCCTTACAACCCCCCCCCCAGCGGCTAGATACCAGCCCCTCTCCCTTACAACCCCCCCCCCAGCGGCTAGATACCAGCCCCTCTCCCTTACAACCCCCCCCCCCAGCGGCTAGATACCAGCCCCTCTCCCTTACAACCCCCCCCCCCCCCAGCGGCTAGATACCAGCCCCTCTCCCTTACAACCCCCCCCCCCAGCGGCTAGATACCAGCCCCTCTCCCTTACAACCCCCCCCCCCCCACAGCGGCTAGATACCAGCCCCTCTCCCTTACAACCCCCCCCCCCCAGCGGCTAGATACCAGCCCCTCTCCCTTACAACCCCCCCCCCAGCGGCTAGATACCAGCCCCTCTCCCTTACAACCCCCCCCCCAGCGGCTAGATACCAGCCCCTCTCCCTTACAACCCCCCCCCCCCAGCGGCTAGATACCAGCCCCTCTCCCTTACAACCCCCCCCCCCCCCCAGCGGCTAGATACCAGCCCCTCTCCCTTACAACCCCCCCCCCAGCGGCTAGATACCAGCCCCTCTCCCTTACAACCCCCCCCCACAGCGGCTAGATACCAACCCCTCTCCCTTACTAAACACCCCCCCCCCCCCCCCGGCCAGTGGGAGCAGCCGAGATTCCCACAGACCCGCGTGTTGACACAACGATTCCAGCACGTCATCACCTGCCTAGTGACAACAACATTTGTGCTGCAGCGGCAACAGTCATGTTGGCTTACCTGACTCTAAGTCACAGTCAAGTTGACTTACCTGACTCTAAGTCACAGTTATGTTGACTTACCAGTCACTCACCTGTACGTCACAGTCATGTTGACTTACCAGACTCTAAGTCACAGTCAAGTTGACTTACCAGACTCTAAGTCACAGTCAAGTTGACTTACCAGTCACTCACCTGTACGTCACAGTCATGTCCTCTCATTAGAGTTGTCGCAGTTTACAGTTTTATCAGACCACTCACTCCTACCATCCAGTACCTACCATCCAGTACCTACCATCCAGTACCTACCATCCTGTACCTATCATCCAGTACCTACCATCCAGTACTTACCATCCAGTACCTACCATCCAGTACCTACCATCCTGTACCTATCATCCAGTACCTACCATCCAGTACTTAACATCCAGTACTTACCATCCAGTACCTACCATCCAGTACCTACCATCCTGTACCTATCATCCAGTACCTACCATCCAGTACTTAACATCCAGTACTTACCATTAGTACCTACCATCATATTACCTACCATACATTTGTAAGAAATATATTTGATACAAGTTGAACTTTGTGTTTGGGGTTTTAAACATGTGCTTCTGTTTGTGACATATTTATAAACTTCAAAAGCATTGAAGTTCGCAATAATTATCATAATTTATCTCCTTAAGTAAAACTACCATAACATTATTGTACACAACTGCCTCAAATTGTGTTACATGTGTATTTGAATACCCGGTATAACGAATAATTTCAAAAGAAATGTAGGTGCATTATGGTGTTTTGTATGTTTTTGTAAGTCCACATTATTGCGTCAATTACAGACTAGAGAATAGCAAATCATTTTGACTATTTCTTTTTTCCGTTTTACGCAAAATTAAAGTTCGCATTAAAAACTTAGATGAAAGCTAAGTTTAAACATTCTTTTACATTCTACTAAATTCTGTTAAATCTTATATGTACACGGAATTAAAACTTATATACTTCAGACTAAACAATTGTACGTGTGTTATAAATACTGGCATACGAATACAACTTATGCACATATATCTAATTGTTTAGCCTGCATTACATTTAATTAATCGTTTTCTGTTTCTGAATATTTAACCATAAAAGTAGTAACAAAGTCCATGCAAATACACATTTGTGACTTTTTCCTGTGACTTTTTAAAATAATCCATTTCAGTGCCCTCTTGTCCGACCATCATGCCCTGAAGGCTATCAATGTTGACGGGAATCACGTGATGCCCCATTAACTCACGGCCAACATGTTCTGAGTGCACAAGGGGTGGGGGGGGGGGAGAGTGGGGCACATAACTCCTAGTTCACACCTGTAATTAAAAATTAGTTGTTAATTAGCTTTTAGACCGCAGTTAATTAAGCTAGTGTCTCTATCAGCTCCATCGTCGCTGTTATGTGTGGGTGGGGGAGCTGTCGGGGGTGGGGGTGGGGGAGAGGATGGGGCTGGATATTCAGCGGATGTGTCACATTCTAATCTGTGTGGTTGTGTGGGTCAGTTCAATGTGTAGATGTGTGGGTGGTGGGGGAGTTAGTTTAATGTGTGGCTGTGTGTGGGGGAGTTAGTTTAATGTGTGGCTGTGTGTGAGGGGGTGGTTGACAAACCGTCCAACACAGCAACATAAAGCCACACGACAACCGCGGGAAGTCTGCAGGAATTATCTCCCCATAAACATGTCAGGGGTGAAAGCTGGTGGCCGCCACGGTGATGGAAGGGGGGGGGGGGGCAGTGACAATGTGATACCGTGGAAGGGGGGGGGCAGTGACAATGTGATACCATGGAAGGGGGGGGGAGCAGTGACAATGTGATACCGTGGAAAGGGGGGGGGGCAGTGACAATGTCATACCGTGGAAGGTGGGGGGGAGCAGTGACAATGTGATACCGTGGAAGGGGAGGGGGGCAGTGACAATGTGATACCGTGGAAAGGGGGGGGGGGCAGTGACAATGTCATACCGTGGAAAGGGGGGGGGGGCAGTGACAATGTCATACCGTGGAAGGGGGGGGGGAGCAGTGACAATGTGATACCGTGGAAGGGGGGGGGGGCAGTGACAATGTGATACCGTGGAAGGGGGGGGGGCAGTGACAATGTGATACCGTGGAAGGGGGGGCAGTGACACTGTGATACCGTGGAAGGGGGGGGCAGTGACAATGTGATACCGTGGAAGGGGGGCAGTGACACTGTGATACCGTGGAAGGGGGGGCAGTGACAATGTGATACCGTGGAAGGGGGGGGGAGCAGTGACAATGTGATACCGTGGAAGGGGGGGCAGTGACAATGTGATACCGTGGAAGGGGGGGCAGTGACAATGTGATACCGTGGAAGGGGGGGGGAGCAGTGACAATGTGATACCGTGGAAGGGGGGGGAGCAGTGACAATGTGATACCGTGGAAGGGGGGGCAGTGACAATGTGATACCGTGGAAGGGGGGGGGGAGCAGTGACAATGTGATACCGTGGAAGGGGGGGGCAGTGACAATGTGATACCGTTCATTGGACGGAAACATAGGTCCGCTAACACTTCACAGGTCCTAATACTGATGGTTAGCTTTAGAATAATATTGAAAAAAAAATTGGCTTTACCGAGATTTGAACTCGGGTCGTTGAATTCAAAATTACAGTTTCAAATGTGGCAGCTTATCATTGTCAGGAGGCATAGTGGGGTTGTAGTTTTACAATGTCAGGGGTCGTGGTAGGGTCGTAGTGGGGTCGTAGTTTTACGTGTCAGGGCTCGTAATTTTACAATATCAAGGGTCGTAGTAGGATCCTAGTGGGGTCGTAGTTTTACAATATCGAAAACCAAATCGGAACCTTTTCATCACCATACGAATTACATAACACTGACTAAATTATACATTGTAGTCAATTAAAGACATGACGCACATCCCTGACACACCTGCCGATCCGCCTGCCGACACACCTGATCCACCTGCCGACCCACCTGCCGACCCACCTGACCCACCTGCCGACACACCTCACCCACCTGCCGACACACCTGCCGACACGCCTGACCCACCTGCCGACACACCTGACCCACCTGCCGACACACCTGACCCACCTGCCGACACACCTGACCCACCTGCCGACACACCTAACCCACCTGCCTACACACCTAACCCACATGCCGACACACCTGACCCACCTGCCGACACACCTGACCCACCTGCCGACACACCTGACCCACCTGCCGACCCACCTGCCGACACACCTAAACCACCTGCCGAAACACCTGACCCACCTGCCGACCCACCTGCCGACCCACCTGAGTCTCCCCTCTACCTCCACAGCCACATCAACGTGTGTCAGTGAGTCTAAGAGAAACAGGACAGCATACACCAGACAGCAGATCTTGGAGCTGGAGAAGGAGTTCCACTTTAACAGGTCAGCTCATGACATACATATGTACATGACATACACAGGTCAGGCTCATGACATACATATGTACATGACATACACAGGTCAGGCTCATGACATACATATGTACATGACATACACATGTCAGGCTCATGACATACATATGTACATGACATACATATGTCAGGCTCATGACATACATATGTACATGACATACACATGTCAGGCTCATGACATACATATGTACATGACATACGCATGTCAGGCTCATGACATACATATGTACATCACATACATATGTCAGGCTCATGACATACATATGTACATGACATACACATGTCAGGCTCATGACATACATATGTACATGACATACATATGTCAGGCTCATGACATACATATGTACATGACATACACATGTCAGGCTCATGACATACATATGTACATGACATACATATGTCAGGCTCATGACATACATATGTCAGGCTCATGACATACATATGTACATGACATACATATGTCAGGCTCATGACATACACATGTCAGGCTCATGACATACATATGTACATGACATACACATGTCAGGCTCATGACATACATATGTCAGGCTCATGACATACACATGTCAGGCTCATGATATACATATGTCAGGCTCATGACATACATATGTACATGACATACATATGTACATGACATACACAGGTCAGCTTATGACATACATATGTACATGACATACACATGTCAGGCTCATGACATACACATGTCAGGATCATGACATACATATGTACATGACATACATATGTCACAGTCATGACATACATATGTCAGGCTCCTGACATACACATGTCAGGCTCATGACATACATATGTACATGACATATACATGTCAGGCTCATGACATGATCTGGCTGACCCTCTACCCTACCCAGACAATTATTGATGTACTCATAGCTTCACGTGGCCCGGGTCTAAGACGTTAATCCCCCCCCCCCCAGGTTACTTTTAACTTACCTACCCTTCTCCCTCAAATCTGTTGAATGCGTCAATTAGACTCCATCCACCCCACCCACCCCGTCGATGCGACCCGACCCGACCCAGCCCACCCCATACCTCTCCCCCCCCCCCCCCGGTAAGATTTACAAATAGGTTGATGGTGGGGGTGTGGGTGATATAAATACATGGGTTATGGCTCGTGTAGTGATGTCATCATAGTTATGCTGGGAGGGGGGGATACTCCTCCAACTGCCTCCTTCTTGTAACCTTAACCTTGACCTTGTTTGACCCCCAGGTATCTGACGCGGCGTCGCAGGATCGAGATCGCCCACACCCTGACCCTCTCTGAGCGTCAGATCAAGATCTGGTTCCAGAACAGGAGGATGAAGTGGAAGAAAGAACACAAGCAGCCCAACACCAAGTCTCGTCTGTTGGAGGGGTGAGTAGCACGGAGACTGGCGGGAAGGCTGGCGGGCAGGCTGGCGTACAGGCTAATTTACTGTTCAGCCGGCAGGTTGATCTCAATCCACTGTTGTGCCGCCAATATCTAACAATAAGACCGTCAATGACGCCAATATCTAACAATAAGACCGTCAATGACGCCAATATCTAACAATAAGACCGTCAATGACGCCAATATCTAACAATAAGACCGTCAATGACGCCAATAACACGTGTTTGATTATCTTTCCTTTTTCCAGGTACAACGATTGGATGACCCCGAGTGACACGTGATGCTTGACCCCGCCCACCCACGTGACACGAAACTAACGCTTATTTCGTCATGCCAACAACCGGCACTCATTGGAAACACTCGGGCTACCGGTTAAATGTCATATTTCCGGTCAAAGTCCACATTTCCGGTGCTCTCAAAAAGTAATGAATTCCACTGAGACAATACCATGTGATTATTTGATGTGAAATGTGATTAAATTATGCAAATATTTTCTAATTCTACCTTGGACCCAAGGTCACGTGACAAGGAGACGACCCAAGGTCACGTAGCAAGGAGACGACCCAAGGTCACGTGACAAGGAGACGACCCAAGGTCACGTGACAAGGAGACGACCCAAGGTCACGTAACAAGGAGACGACCCAAGGTCACGTGACAAGGAGACGACCCAAGGTCACGTAACAAGGAGACGACCCAAGGTCACGTGACAAGGAGACGACCCAAGGTCACGTAACAAGGAGACGACCCAAGGTCACGTGACAAGGAGACGACCCAAGGTCACGTGACAAGGAGACGACCCAAGGTCACGTAACAAGGAGACGACCCAAGGTCACGTAGCAAGGAGACGACCCAAGGTCACGTACCAAGGACGCGACCCAAATTGACGCTGTGACGTTCTGGACCCCTGTGACGTCAAACTTTGTTTACTGTTTTTGTTGCGTGTTAAAAACATGGAATAGTCTGCTGATGGAGACGTCACTTCCGGTGTAGACGTTCCCACGTGACCTCAGTGTCAACGTGAGATGACGTCACAAGAGATGACGTCACTGCCGACGTCCTCTAGCAAACGGCTAGCTCGTCCAGCAGGTGTTGTCCACACACCCACACACCCACACACTAGCCGACATACACACTCACTGACACACACACACACACACACACACACGACACCCTTTGACCCAGATACGGTCCCCACAAAAACAAGTCCTACACAAAAAATGTTTTCGAGACCCGTGTGTGTGTGTGTGTGAAAGAGACAGGAAGTGTGTGTGTGTCTGCGTGTTGCTGTGTGGCTTTGTGGGTGTGTGTGTGTGTGTGTTGCAAAACTCATACAAAAAATTCCTGGATTTAAAAAAGCTTTAAATACATTTTTAGTCCTTTTTCCTCGATTACCTTTTTCCTCGATTACCTTTTCCTCGATTACCTTTTCCTCGATTACCTTTTCCTCGATTACCTTTTTCCTCTTGAGCAAGGGGGTGTAGGTGGGAGAGATGGAAGCTAAATTTAGATCAGCGTCAAAACATTTGGGATGGAGCTGACTAGTTAGATGAACGGAAAAAAAGTCACAGAAAAAAGTCACATAGAAAAGTTTTACTGTAGTAAAAAGTCAGAAAATAGAAAAATAAGTTAGAAATGTGTATTAAGAAATAATTTTATAACGTTTTGAGAATTGTAAAAAAATTTGGGTATTTATCGTATGAAACATAAAAGTATTATCAAATTTCATGTAAATACACATTTGTGACCGTTTTCCTGTGACTTTTCCTGTTACTTTTTTCCTGTGACCTTTTTCCTGTGACTTTTTTCCTGTGAGTTTTTCCTCCAATCGACTGGTACAGCATACATCGAAAGAGCCGCAACAACCTCTAGGGCCCGCGTCATAACGCTCCCCCCCCCCCCCACTATTCGGCCACATTGACTAGTTCTATCGCCAAAAAAAAACAAAACATTCACATGTTTGCTAATCTTTCACAATAGATCGTGTAGTGTTAGATTCAGTTGGTCAAGTATGTGTCTATATTGTTTTAGATGGGGAGGGGAAGGGGGGGGGGGGTCAATGGGTCAAGACGTCACCAATATATGCAAATATTTTTTGTGCTTGAGGGACATTTTTATTTTAAATATGTACAGAAATAATAAATGTATGTACATAAGTATGTTCTACACATACATACATAGTTATTATACACACATACATACATACATAGTTCTTATACATTTATATGTATATAGTTGAAATGTGATACATACATTCAGACATTGATCTTATATACAGATCCATATGTATTTGTTACACACACACACACACACACACACACAGATGTTCCATTGCATTATGTAGACACGGGGCAGTGTAGGTGTTGATTTCACATTTACACAATTACACAATTACATAATTACATAATAAACTAAATTATTGATAAGCATTCCACGTCAGAAACTAACTGGAAAATGTTCGCAGCTTTAAGGAAAATACTTGGATTTCTTTTTGTCGTGGGAATTTTTGTCTTATTTCAAGGGTTTTATATCTGGATGATGTTATATAAGGATGATGTTATATATGGATGATGTTTTATATGGATGATGTTATATATGGATGATGTTTACCTGAATGATGTTTTTATCCTAATCATTTTGTTATTTGGATGAAAAATATTTATCCCATCGTTAAAGTTTCATGAGGATAATGTTCATGTTTTAGGATAAATTATTGAAGAATAAAACAGATTAATGAGGCACTCGTTATGAAACTTATTTTTTGTTTTTGTTGATGGCCAGTTTGTGTCTGTATCTTGGCCATTGGGCCATCAAAAGAGGAAAATCTTGGCCACTAAATGGTAACGTGTAGCTATTTAAATACTGTCAAGGTCGCTGCACTGTTTTGTTTCCAGCATATTCTAGCCTGTCTGAGGAAGACGTATGGCCGAAACAGATTTGTCAGACATAGTACAGAGATCACGCCGCCCGCCCCTCCCTCCCTCTCCCCACAAAACCTGCCCCACCCCCACAAGACCTGCGGAGCGCCGGATGAAGATATCAGGGGCAAAGAACTGACGTCCCTCTGTCATCAACTTGTCCAGTCCATCAGGGTTAGACTAAATGTTTAGACAGTCAGTCTACACAGCCAATAGCCTTGCTCTATCCAGCTACTACGGTGGCCAGACACAAGGTCAAGGTCATTCAGCTACTTTTACGGAGTATCATCGACCAATCCATCGACCAAACAAAACAACTTTCGACCAAACAAAACTACTGACAAAGATAGGCCTAAGAATTGTTCGAAGTATGGAGCAAGCTATGACAACTCCGAAAATCTCGAGTTATGGTGGCTGTACCTGAGTCTACTCAGTCCTAGCGAATACCCGGCATTGTAGTGGAAAACAAATGAACTCTTTGAGAGCCAGAATTATGCCCATCTCGCTTACATCAAACATGACGTCACACCTAGTTGACCTCATTTGGTAGAGTTGATGGTTTAAATTTCATCCTGAAGTAAATAGGTCAATCATGGTTGTGAGTCTGACGTCATTCAGTCATGGCTGCACTCCCAGCCTAGAGTGACGTCATTCTGTCATGGCTGCACTCCCAGCCTAGAGTGACGTCATTATGTCATGGTTGCACTCCCAGCCTAGAGTGACGTCATTATGTCATGGTTGCACTCCCAGCCTAGAGTGACGTCATTCTGTCATGGTTGCACTCCCAGCCTAGAGTGACGTCATTCTGTCATGGTTGCACTCCCAGCCTAGAGTGACGTCATTATGTCATGGTTGCACTCCCAGCCTAGAGTGACGTCATTCTGTCATGGTTGCACTCCCAGCCTAGAGTGACGTCATTCTGTCATGGTTGCACTCCCAGCCTAGAGTGACGTCATTCTGTCATGGTTGCACTCCCAGCCTAGAGTGACGTCATTCTGTCATGGTTGCACTCCCAAGCCTACCTGGCATCTCTCGACTTTCTGCCCCAAAAATTGGCCAGATTTTTACAAACTGTTGAACGTCACTCTCCATTAAACAAGATCAGAAAACTTTCCGTTTGACCACAGACGCCAAAAATATCTTTCCATCCCTTTTCTCCCCCCCCCCCCCCCAGTTTGTCGAGTAAAGAGATACAAGCGGACTAGATTGGAAGCAACACGTTTACCCCCCCCCCCCCCCCCCAACACGTCACGTCTGCTCCTCTACACGTTTGACGTCTGCTAACTGCTTGTGACCGTCTGGGTCACGTGGTTGCCCCCTTCCCCCCCCCCCCCTGCTGGACCGTCAGATGGCGACATTGATAGCGCTTCTGCTCGTCGTCACGTGGTCTCTGATCTTCTGACAGGGCCCGTGGGGTCGGGGCTGGTAGGCGGAGGTGGGGGTAGGGGGGTAGGGGGGGGTAGACCACATTACAGTCACAAGTTAATGTCCTCTCTAGAGGACTAGAAGATGTTCTATCTGGATGTCCTCAAGAGGACCCAATGAGTACAGTAATCATGGCAGATTGTGTTCAAATGTTATACAAAGATTGTGGAGATTGTAGGCAGATGTTATACAAAGATTGTGGTCAGATGTTATACAAAGATTGTGGTCAAATGTTATACAAAGATTGTGTTCAGATGTTATACAAAGATTGTGTTCAAATGTTACACAAAGATTGTGGTCAGATCTTATACAAAGATTGTGGTCAAATGTTACACAAAGATTGTGGTCAGACGTTATACAAAGATTGTGGTCAAATGTTACACAAAGATTGTGTTCAGATGTTATATAAAGATTGTGTTCAAATGTTACACAAAGATTGTGTTCAGATGTTATACAAAGATTGTGGTCAAATGTTACACAAAGATTGTGTTCAAATGTTACACAAAGATTGTGTTCAGATGTTATACAAAGATTGTGGTCAAATGTTACACAAAGATTGTGTTCAGATGTTACACAAAGATTGTGTTCTGATGTTACACAAAGATTGTGTTCTGATGTTACACAAAGATTGTGGAGATTGTGGTCAAATGTTACACAAAGATTGTGGTCAGATGTTACACAAAGATTGTGGTCAGACGTTATACAAAGGTTGTGGTCAAATGTTACACAAAGATTGTGGAGATTGTGGTCAGATCTTATACAAAGATTGTGTTCTGATGTTACACAAAGATTGTGGTCAGATGTTACACAAAGATTGTGTTCAGATGTTATACAAAGGTTGTGGTCAAATGTTACACAAAGATTGTGGAGATTGTGGTCAAATGTTACACAAAGATTGTGTTCAGATGTTATACAAAGATTGTGGTCAAATGTTACATAAAGATTGTGGAGATTGTGGTCAAATGTTACACAAAGATTGTGGTCAAATGTTACACAAAGATTGTGTTCTGATGTTACACAAAGATTGTGTTCTGATGTTACACAAAGATTGTGTTCTGATGTTACACAAAGATTGTGGAGATTGTGTTCAGATGTTACACAAAGATTGTGGAGATTGTGTTCAGATGTTACACAAAGATGGTTGTCGCTCAGGTATAAAGTCAAGCGTTAAATTCCTGTCGAACAAGTTGACAGTATTAAGACGTGCAGTATTGGCGGATACATTTTACCTGAGATATCTCCCCCTCCCCCCCCCCCCGCCTTCACCCCTCAACCAGCCAGGGGGAACACCAAAATGGCTGCCACAAGAGGCGGCCATTAGCAGACGTGGCATAGCTCACGCTCCCGCTGCCAGAGTTAGGGCGGTAATGGTGACGTCTGCAACAGACCAGCAACTGCAGGCGTCTAGCAGCAGACGTCTTGAGTAGGGAGAGGAATTCTGGGTAATTCTCCTCCCCCAACCTTCACCCCTTAAAAAGTGTTAGAGATGTGCGCTCCTTCAGGTTTCTTGGCTGGTTTTGTCTTTAAAATACATTTTGATGTGGGCAACCATTTGAAACAGACCAAATACATTTTGATGTGGGCAACCATTTGAAACAGACCAAATACATTCTGATGTGGGCAACCATTTGAAACAGACCAAATACATTGAAACAGACCAAATACATTGAAACAGACCAAATACATTTTGATGTGGGCAACCATTTGAAACAGACCAAATACATTGAAACAGACCAAATACATTTTGATGTGGGCAACCATTTGAAACAGACCAAATACATTGAAACAGACCAAATACATTGAAACAGACCAAATACATTTTGATGTGGGCAACCATTTGAAACAGACCAAATACATTGAAACAGACCAAATACATTGAAACAGACCAAATACATTTTGATGTGGGCAATTATTTGAAACAGACCAAATACATTGAAACAGACCAAATACATTTTGATGTGGGCAACCATTTGAAACAGACCAAATACATTGAAACAGACCAAATACATTGAAACAGACCAAATACATTTTGATGTGGGCAAACATTTGAAACAGACCAAATACATTGAAACAGACCAAATACATTTTGATGTGGGCAACCATTTGAAACAGACCAAATACATTGAAACAGACCAAATACATTGAAACAGACCAAATACATTTTGATGTGGGCAACCATTTGAAACAGACCAAATACATTGAAACAGACCAAATACATTGAAACAGACCAAATACATTTTGATGTAGGCAACCATTTGAAACAGACCAAACTGAAGATTTTACAATGAATTTTTTACATAACCCATGACCCTAAACACCATAACACCTAAACACCATAACACCTAAACACCATAACACCTAAACACCATAACACCTAAACACGATAACACCTAAACGCCATAACACCTAAACACCATAACACCTAAACACCATAACACCTTAACACCATAACACCTAAACACCATAACACATAAACACCATGTGTTAAAATTTAAAAAGTGAAATCTGAAACCTTAGTTTCGACTTTGGGATATTGATGGCAGGGACATATGGGAGGGGTGTGGTGGACAGGGGAGGTGGGAGAGGTGTGGTGGACAGGGGAGGTGGGAGAGGTGTGGTGGACAGGGGAGGTGGGAGGTGGGAGGGGTGTGGTGGACAGGGAAGGTGGGAGGTGGGAGGGGTGTGGTGGACAGGGAAGGTGGGAGGTGGGAGGGGTGTGGTGGAAAGGGGAGGTGGGAGGTGGGAGGGGTGTGGTGGACAGGGGAGGTGGGAGGGGTGTGGTGGACAGGGGAGGTGGGAGGTGGGAGGGGTGTGGTGGACAGGGAAGGTGGGAGGTGGGAGGGGTGTGGTGGAAAGGGGAGGTGGGAGGGGTGTGGTGGACAGGGGAGGTGGGAGGGGTGTGGTGGACAGGGAAGGTGGGAGGTGGGAGGGGTGTGGTGGAAAGGGGAGGTGGGAGGTGGGAGGGGTGTGGTGGACAGGGGAGGTGGGAGGGGTGTGGTGGACAGGGGAGGTGGGAGGGGTGTGGTGGACAGGGGAGGTGGGAGGTGGGAGGGGTGTGGTGGACAGGGGAGGTGGGAGGGGTGTGGTGGACAGGGGAGGTGGGAGGTGGGAGGGGTGTGGTGGACAGGGGAGGTGGGAGGTGGGAGGGGTGTGGTGGACAGGGGAGGTGGGAGGTGGGAGGGGTGTGGTGGAAAGGGGAGGTGGGAGGTGGGAGGGGTGTGGTGGACAGGGGAGGTGGGAGGTGGGAGGGGTGTGGTGGACAGGGGAGGTGGGAGGTGGGAGGGGTGTGGTGGACAGGGGAGGTGGGAGGTGGGAGGGGTGTGGTGGACAGGGGAGGTGGGAGGTGGGAGGGCTGTGGTGGAAAGGGGAGGTGGGGAGGGTAGGCAGCGGTGGGTGCTAAGGTTGCGTGTGTGGATTTGTATGTGGTGGGTGTTGTAGATAGTGCACCCCTCCCCCCAGTACTGTGCCTATAATTAGATCGTAGCACCTGACAAACAACAGAAAGTGCTTTCAGCCTCTCTTCAAAGTACCCCACACACAAGCTAGTAGGGAACAATAACTCCCGTGTCTTGAGAGAGTTCTGTACAGGTTATCTCCCCAACCACGGCCGGTCAGTTATCAGTCGTCAACCCGAAATCGTGCCGGTAACTTGCCGGCTTGCCGGCCAGCTGGCTAGCGGCGATTGTATAATACAAGTCTTAATCTTGGGTTGACAAAATGTTAACCAGATACAAATTGTTGGCCAGATACAAAATGTTGGCCAGACACAAAATGTTGGCCCGATAAAAATGTTGGCCACACACAAAATGTTGGCCAGACACAAAATGTTGGCCAGATACAAAATGTTGGCCAGATACAAAATGTTGGCCAGATACAAAATGTTGGCCAAACACAAAATGTTGGCCAAACACAAAATGTTGGCCAGATACAAAATGTGGGCCAGATACAAAATGTTGGCCAAACACAAAATTTTGGCCACACACAAAATGTTGGCCAGATACAAAATGTTGGCCAGATACAAAATGTTGGCCAGATACAAAAATGTTGGCCAGACACAAAATGTTGGCCCGATAAAAAAGTTCATTTTCCCCTGTGAAGTTTGCGCTGGTAAACACGCAGACATACGTCACAAGTTCTCGCTATGGCGCGTGAGAAGCGAGACCAGGCGTGACTTGAGAATGCCACGGGTCGACACGAGAATTCTCTCCCCTGCTCCTGACAGTGACGTGTACAGACGTAAGCGTCGTGTGAACCCCAGTCAAGCGACGCACGGCATGCCGGGTACAGATCGCAGTCACGATGACTTAAGTCCGCTGTCGGGTGATAAGACAGCCCCCCCCCTTCCCCATACCGAGAGGGGGTGGGGGTGAGCGACAACTCCCAGGACAAATTGGTTCGAGTTGTTTCCCTTTCCAACTAGGTGAGCCAATTCTCAGTCACAGCTATAGTAGCCAGTCAAAACTATAGTACAGTAACAGCTAGACAGTCACAGCTAAATTTGCCAGTTTCCAATGATGACGTCATAACTTATGGCGCTGCGGCAAACTAAATTTCACCTGAGACACTTGGAGACACTTTAAGACAAGTTCACCTGAGACACTTTGACCTGACTTCACGTCATACTGACACTAGTGACACTCCGACATACGACCACGAACCGGAAGTGACAAGACAGTTTATTTACATCCTTACAAATACCTAGGTAAACAATTTAGGCATTCTAAAATTAGCCACAAACGGAAGCGAGGCTGAACATAGCTCATGACAACAACACCAGTTTGTATACCGCAGTGTGTTATGTAAGGGGGATAATAACAATAGAAATCAGGGGCAATTAAAACTTGCCTCAACAAGCTGGTGTCAGTTAGCTGCCCCTGTCCATAGGCGCGTCATCCGCATCCTGCGCCTTTCGTCACGTGATTAAAGCCCATTAGCCGATGTGTCAAGCGATTTAATTGGTTAAGGCCATCCCGCCCTTTTTGTCGGCAGATAATTGGTTAAAGCAGGCTTGCACGTGTGCCGCATCATACGGGCAGTGGTGCCTGATGTGGTGGGCAGCATATGGAGTCATGGGAAAACTGGGGTGTAAATATGGTGGTCCGGTGTAAATATGGTGGTCCTGTGTAAATATCGTGGTCCTGTGTAAATACCTGATATCTGTACAGTTTCAGTTCCCTAGTGGCTACGTGTTGATGATACACTACTAGCTACCCTCTGGGTGACGTGGCTACCATGCTAGTTCCATGAATAGTCGGATGGTTCACAAACCTCAGCTCTACATAGCTACTAGCTACTGGCTACTGGCTACTGGCTACTGGCTACTGGCTACTGGCTACTGGCTACTGGCTACTGGCTACTGGCTACTGGCTACTGGCTACTGGCTACTGGCTACTAGCTACTGGCTACTAGCTACCCTCTAGTGCAAATCAAAATAATTGTTTGCTACACAAAAACCTGCCGGCCACAAAACGAAACCGGCATGCCGGTACTCCCATCTCTCCATCAGCCGGCAATAAACAACCTCCCTGTATTATCTCCCTGTATTATCCGCGGGAGTTGCGCCCCTTATTATTGGATTAATTTCTTCCTCTGACAACTGATCTAAGAAAAAAAACCAGCACCGCTGAACTTTACGTTAGGGTGGGGGGGGGGGGGGGGGGGGGAGGGAGGCTCTTTACTAGGAATGTTTGGGCCCCTCTCAGCCAGCAATGTTTGGGGCCCAGCATTGACTTAGTTTTGACTTTGTCGTGCAGTCATTTTTTCAAAGTCATAAAGGCCTATATCCTTGTACTAGCCGTCGGTTCCCGCTACACGTGAATTACAGGCCTATATTTGAATACCGGCACTCAAAACACACACTGCACACCAGAGTGATCACGGGTAGTGGCGCCCTACGACCGTGTTGTGGCGCCCTACGACTGTGTTGTGCGCCTTACGACCGTGAAGGGGCGCCCTACGACCGTGTTGTGGCGCCCTTCGACTGTGTTGTGGCGCCCTACGACCGTGAAGGGACGCCCTACGACCGTGAAGGGGCGCCCTACGACCGTGTAGTGGCGCCCTACGACCGTGTAGTGCCGGACAATGACGGCCTTGTGCCGGGTGCTAGCCCCAAGGCCACCGGACCGGAAGCCGGCACGGCGAAGATCTGTTGTCTGAACGAATGGGGTACACGCAATAATTTCCCCATAAAAGTCGGGTGCATCTTTTATCTGCTCTTATTTATTGCTCGTCTTAATGATCCGGGCATTCACGACCGCCCCCCCCACCCCCCGGGCTATTGTTGGCTGGTAGTAGCCGCTCATCACTGGGCGATACTTCAAAAACTTCTCGAATACGATACGGGTGATACAAAAATTCGGATATATAGAGGCGCCGGTAGAAGTATTTCCGGATTGTTTTCTCCACCCCCCCCCCCACTCACTACACTCTTTTTTAGTCAAACAGTGAACACACACACACACACACAAACACACACACAAACACACACACAATTCGCTCCTGTACTTGACAGTTATGTTTCTAATGGTATCGGTGTGGACCGTGGATTCGATACCGCCCGCGGCCAACATTACAAAGCGGCCAAGATTGCTCTGATTTATGTTCACTGGTGAAGGCGAGTTGATGCTCAGCTTTTGTCGCTGCTAAAATAGTTTATGTCTTCTCTTTCAGTCAATCTTTGTTTGAACACCCCCACCCCCACACCACTTTATTTTTCCCATTTGCATCAAACATGACTTAGAGGACGCCACCCCTACCCCCACTCTACCCCAGACTTTCCCCAAAACTAATGTCTGTCTCTACAAAGTCTGGTCAGTCGGTGTACACGTTTGTGTGTGTCAGATCAGCCCATGTTTCTACACTTGGATCTTTGTGTTGACTAAGATCTTTGTATCGGCTAGGATCTTTGTATCGGCTAGGATCTTTGTATAGACTAGTCTATCGTGTTTACGTTATTTAAGTGGATTTGTGTATAGTGGATAAGTCAATTGACACCGTTATGTAATCCGGATATATCCACACATCAGTGGATCGGTGGATACAGGAAACTGGATACTTACAGGCAAACATGATATGACTATGGATATGGGAATACGTTACGGTAGGTGGATTATATTTAGTCTAGTCTAGTCTAGTCTAGTCTAGTCTAGTCTAGTCTAGTCTAGTCTAGTCTAGTCTAGTCTAGTCTAGTCTAGTCTAGTCTAGTCTAGTCTAGTCTAGTCTAGTCTAGTCTAGTCTAGTCTAGTCTAGTCTAGTCTAGTCTAGCAACAAACGTTTGACGAGCCTTCCCTGACCCTACCCCCGACCCTACCCCTGACCCTACGCCCGACCCTACCCCTGACCCTACCCCGACCCTACCCCCGACCCTACGCCCGACCCTACCCCCGACCCTACCCCCGGCCCTACCCCCGACCCTACCCCCCGACCCTACCCCTGACCCTACCGCTGACCCTAACCCTGAGGTGACCACTCATATACCCTTGCCACCTTTGTCTGTAAGTACGTGTGTTTGTGTGTATGAGGTAGGTGTGTCAGAGTATGTGTTGAGTTATTTGTGTGTGTTTGTGTGTGTGTCAGTACTTATAAATTACCCGATCGTTCTATTTTTCCTATACAGCTTAAGGGAAGCTAACACCTTTTAAAGTAGCCAGCACTTTAAATGTACTATAAGGGGGAGCTGACACATTTTTTATATACAGAGGCTAATAATGCTAACCCATCAAGCTTTTAAATTGTAGAAGCTTATGTTTTGTCAAAATAATGTTGTTTAAGCTTTTTTTTTTGTTAAGGGGATATCACCCAAAGAATGTTTGTAATTTTGTTAGCCTCATTTATTTCACGAAATATTTATTTTCTCGTGTTGGTAGGGGAAGCAACCGCTACTAAAGTTTCTAGTAGGAAACATTTTGCTGATTATATCCCTTTGATCTTTGTCTTATTGTTCTTTCTTTAAAGATTCATATTATTTTCCTGGAACAAAAAAAGAAAATAAGGAGGGGGGGGGGGGGGGGGGTCATACATTTATGACGTGTACATAGAAGGGCGGGGGGGGGGGGGGGAAAGATAGACGTTTGCTATCGAGTGGACTGAGAAGGGGGGGGGGGTCTGTATATTGATACAACTTTCCCTCGGTAGAAGGGGAAGGAGAGGCAAGCAGAAGTCTCTAATTGGGGACACTAATTTGGGACATTAACTTAACGGCTCCTTTTGTT